>NC_049908.1:21017744-21258896 GCF_001411555.2 Juglans regia
CCACCTCTAGCAGTGGGGACTGTTAACACCGTAGCTGTCACTAATCTCCGTTTCAACTCCTGGAAGCTTTCTTCACACTTTGTTGTCCATTCAAACTTATTATTTTTTTCTAGTGAGTGCTGTGAGAGGAACTGCTATCCTGGAGAAACCATTAATGAATTGACGGTAATAACCTGCCAATCCCAAGAAACTTCTAACCTCATAAATATTCTTTGGTCTCGACCAATTAACTACTGCTTCCACTTTTTTCCGGGTCCATTGAAATGCCATCTTTCGAAACTACATGCCTTAGAAATGCGATTGAATTAAGCCAAAATTTGCATTTCTTCAATTTAGCAAACAACTTTTTATCTCTGCATGTCCCAAGTACCAGCTTCAAATGTTCTTCATGTTCAGTCTCAGTCTTGCTTTTGGAGTAGACCAGTATATCATCAAGAAAAACAAGCACAAACTTATCCAAAAATTTATGGAACATCCTATTCATCAAATCCATGAATGCAGCTAGGGCGTTAGTCAGGCCAAAAGGTATGACCAAAAACTCGTAATGGCCATATCGGATCCTGAAAGCCGTCTTAGCTATGTCTTTTGCCCTGATCTTCAAGTGATGGTAACTCGATCGAAGATCAATCTTTGAAAATACTTGAGCACCCAGGAGCTGATCAAACAAATCTTCTATACAGGGTAGTGGGTACTTATTCTTTATGGTTACACGATTAAGTTCCCTATAATCAATACACATTCTCATCGATCCATCATTCTTTTTCACAAAGAGCATTGGAGCTTCCTAAGGTGATACACTAGACCAGATGGAACCCTTGTCCATCAAATCTTACAGCTGCTTCTTGAGTTCCACTAATTCAGACGGTGCCATTCGGTAAGGTGCTTTTGAAAGGGGTGCCGTGCCTGAGACTAGTACAATAGCAAACTCTACCTCTCGCTCAGGTGGGAGTCCAGGTAAATCTTCTGTGAAAACCTTTGGATATTCCCTCACAACATGTATCTACCTTAACTTCAACTCATCTTTTGGTTCTTCTACCACGCAAGCTAAGAATCCCTGACAACCATCATGTAATAATTTTCCAACTTGAATGGCAGATATGATGGGTGGATGCAACCTCACTTTCGAACCTGTGAACCAAAATTCACTTTCTTTTGGGGGTCTAAAAACCACTTCATTTTTAAAACAATCTATACTGGCGTGGTAGCAAGCCAGCCAATCCATACCCAAAATTACATCAAACCCGATCATGTTAAATACTATTAAATCTACTGGCATTAATCTTCCTTCAATAGATAAAGGACACCCTGGTAGAATCTCATCACAGACTACCGAATTTCCTGTTGGGGTTGGACCAGTAACTTGTACTTTAACTTTTCGGTTTCTAAGGTGCAAAATCGAGAATAAGTCATGGAAACAAATGAATGTGTCGCTCCCTAATCAAATAACACAATGGCATTATTAGAAAACAAAGAAAGATTACTTGTGGTCACAATCAACAACATTCATGAACTAAAATTTCCAAGACTTAACATCAACCCACAAATTATTATTAAAACATAACAAAGAAGTCATACCCGTGATCACATCATTCCTATCCTCAGCCTCTCCAGGTGTCAGAGCAAAAACTCGTGCAAGCACAGTAGTACACTGGATGTTGCCTCGTGCTGTCCAACTAGGTGGTGGTGGCCTGTTGCTATCCAATTGCAACGGGCAGTCCCTGAGATAGTGACCCGATTTGCCACAACGATAACATAGTCTCGCTTCCTTCCTGCATACTCCGGCATGTACTCGGTTGCAAGTTCTACACTGATATGCTTGTTGGGTGCCCTGAACCAGCCTCTTACCCAAGCTACTACCTTCATTCCTCTTTTTCCACAATCCTTAGTCCATGCCAGAATGATACCTCGATGAAATAGTCCTCTTCCTCTAATCGTGCAATGCAGCGCTCCTTTGAAGGCTTCGTCCAAAAACTGTGCCTTATCTACCAACTTTGAGAAGTTTCGAATCTGGAAGCCCATTACTCGTTCATAAAGTTTTTCGTTTAGCCCTTGTTCGAATTTATGCGCCTTCTTTTCCTCATCAGGAATCATATACGTAGCAAAACGGGATAATTCAATAAATCTAGCTGCATACTGGTGCACCGTCATAGTTCCTTGCACCAAAGTGGCAAATTCCATAGCTTTATCATCTTGGGTCGAGCTTGGGAAAAAGCACTCAAGAAAAATTTGCTTGAAATGCAACCAACTGGCTATTTCTGTCCCCCTGCTTCTCGGATAGTTCTTTCTAAAATCTACCATCTTTTTGCCTCCTCGGTCAGTTTGAATGTGGCGTATGCCACCTTTTGTTCATCTGTGCAGGTTAGCACCCGCAATATCTCCTCAATATCTTGAACCCAATCCTCCGCTAGGGTTGGTTCGCTTCTCCATCAAATGAAGGGGGTGCATCCGATTGAATTTTTCTATGGTACAACCTCCTTCATTATAGTTGCGTTGGCGACCTGAGGGATTCTGCACGAGATCATCTAGTAATTGATGAGCTGTTGCTCGTAGTACTTCGGAAGCACTTGGGTTTGCTTCCCTTTCGTTCTCGTTTGCGTTCAGATCCGATATCTTTCATTCTCGACGACGAGGTGGCATCCTGACAAAATAACTTGGATTTTTTAATATTCGTTTAAAAAATTATAGCGTTCATATAAACATAAATAATTAGTGGTAACCATAAAAACAAAACATATATATAGCCTTGTTTTCAAATCTAAACATGAGCCATTTTTTAGAAAGTTTAGTATGCAAAAGCAAAACATTTCATTTTCATATGCACATCTCAAAACGTATTATCAGAAAATCAGAGCGACTTTTCAATCTTTTCATATTCATAAACCATTTTCATATTCAAGAACACCTTGGCATAACTTAACTAAACATCTTCATTTTATCATATCATATCGTATCTTATCATGTAATAACATATACTATGTTTAACCCCCGTGGTAGGGTTGTGCTATCCTCGGTCGCCAAATTAGATAGTATCATATTGTGAAACTTCCCATTTTTCAATATCGGAGCCCCGAGTGTGCACACAGGAAAGAACACATAAAAGACCAATTTGTTTTCAAAGTGGGTGCACTCATATCATATCATATCATATCATGTTGGTACCAACCATATCACGTGAACCAGTATCATCATATCAGAACCATATTCAGAATCAGAATCAAAACAGATAAGTACGCTAAAGGATTTTTCATACCCATATCATATCGAACCACATACATATCATTTTCAGATGACCAATAACAGATCTAAAATATTTCATATCACATGTATAAAAATAAATCTAATTTTCATTTTCGCTCTTTTGTACATTTCAGGAATATGTCAAATATTGCTCATGTCCATACTATTCATATAAAAAAAAAAGCATTTTTCTCTTTCTTATAGATTTTCATGAGTGAATGCAAAACACATATACTGAGGTTGTTTTTCACGTTTTCCTTTATAAACATATCATGCACATTTTACAAACCAACCTTAGTTCATTTTTCTTTTTGAACCTCGCTTATCTGGATTTTTTAGCTTTTCAAAAATTTCCTAAAAAATGACGAACAAATATTAATCTTCACCTATAACATAATCACATAATTTTTGTGATACCCCGTATTTACATGTATTTTGACTAAGTTAATTATTGCATTTATTAAGATTATGAGCTTTCTTGTTTTAAATTTTAGATGATTTACGTTGTATTATTTTAAGATTATTTTAATTGTTTATTCAATGTGTTTTCTTGTTATTAATTATTTTTCATTATTTAAATTGCTCTTTATTCTCAATTAGTTATTGTTAGATTGAATTATTTTATTTTCATTTAAGCATTACGTTTAAATTATTTTATTTAACTTGCTGTTTTGAATTGGATCATTTGTGTGACCCAAGATGTGAGGATTGAACATCATTTCTTTCCCTCCAATTTTATTTTCCTCTCTCTCTCTCTCTCTCTCTCTCTCTCTCTCTCTCTCTCTCTCTCTCTCTCTCTCTCTCTCTCTCTCTCCCGTGTGCGCACAGCCCCTCGCTCCCCATCCGTGCGTCGTCCTCCAGCCTCCACCGCCGCGCGCCGCCGTGGTCGACACCGCCCCTCTCATTCTCTTCCTCTCCGGCTGGCGACCTCCCCCTCCTGTTTTCAGCTCCTCCCTTGCCGCCATTCTCCTCCACGCATGGCATCAAGCCCCGACCTTCTTTGTGTTCCCTGTGTTGCCGTCGCACCACCACCGGCCACCATCTTTTCACCACATCACCCTCGACTTCCTAGCAACGTAACCCACCCATCCCCAGCTCCGATCTGCCACCGGTGAAGCTCCACCATCCACATTTCCATTTTGGGATTTTTGGACTTCGACTGCCCTCTACGCCGCCACCCACGGCCAACCACCACCACCACCACCATTAGCTTCACCGACATCCCTAAGCCATTCCCTAGTAATCTCAAGTCTTCGTTTGTTCCCGTTCAAAATCTTGCATTTTGAGACCCAAACCATAGTGCATTTTGCACTGTTACTTTGCTGTGCCGCCACCTCTTGCACCTTCGTGATCCTTCGAAAACTATATTATAGCGCTGTAAGTATTTTCCCAAATAACTTTTGAGATTTAAATGTATTTTTGCACTAACTCATTTATTTACTGTGATTGGTTGGTTATGTCGGACTGAATCCGAGGAGTAAGGGGGTCGGTTGGATTGGTGGATGAAGTTATTTGTGTGATTGGTTTATATTAGGATTTGTTGGTTGTTGGATATTAATGTCGTGTCTTGTACATTGCATGTTTGCACGCGTGTTCATGTTTGTAAATGGAAACTGGGTTTTCGTTTAGTTGCATTCATGTTCATGTGTTTATTGAAAATTAGATTTTCATGTGAGAGAAATGAAAGAGACTGTAGGGATGGTGGTAAGTAGGAATGGTGGTAGAGTCCTGCCTGTGATTCCTGCCTACGATGCACGTGGTAGGGATGGTGGTATAGTCCCGCCTGTGATTCCCACCTACGGTGCATGCGGTAGGGATGATGGTAAGCAGGGATGGTGGTAGAGTCCCGCCTACGGTGCACGTGGTGGGGATGGTGGTACTGTCCCGCCTGTGATTCCCACCTACGGTGCATGCGGTAGAGATGGTGGTAAGCAGGGATGGTGGTATAGTCTTGCCTGCGATTCCCGCCCACAGTGTCAGATAAATGGTTGGATTTTGTGTGAATAATTTTCTAGGAAAATGACGGATTATATTTTTTGGCCAAAATGAGATTTTGGCTTGTGTTGGAGAACATTCATTTTTGGGGGAATGATATTTTGGGTCTGATGCATATTTCATCATATGCATGCATAATGGTTGGTTGCATTAATGCATTTTTATTCTCGAGGGTTGTTTGGATTATTACTTACCTGCAGTACCGTCTTATGGTAACGTAGATTTTGATGCAGATGAGGATGAAGAGCCTGAGTAGCTCCGTGAAGGGAATGACTTGTGGTTGCTTTTGGATTATGGAATTTGTTTCCCTTTTGTCTATGTATTCAGATTTTTACTTTATTTTACGGATAACTGTATAAATTTTTAAAGGCAATTTATTTTGAATATTTGTATTAAACAATTTTGGCACTTAGTCGACGTATTTAAATTATCTGCTGTGTTTTTGTTGTACACTTTCTGCATGTACACACACTTGGCACTTTTCGTTGGGATGCGTGACCCATGTTGTTATCATCTAGACGTCACGATTCTCGCGTTGCCGTACGAGGGGGGTCGGGGCGTCACAATTTTCATAAATTTCTAATCGAATACATATTTCAATATTTAAGCTTAAGATGCTAAAATAACTTATTTTAATTCCTAAAAAAAGGCCTAAATTCATGAAATCCTAAAATGTTAACACTTTCCAAATTCGAACTGAATCTCTGCCTAAAGTATTAAACTCTAACTTATTTACTATTGAAAATCAAACTATCAGATTTAATACTACATAACATAATTATACCAAAATTTCTTTTTAAGCTATACATAAAAGAATTATTTAACAAACTAGATCATAATAAAATTATAACATTATCACTTACTTTTGAAAGAAGCTTTACTTAAAATAAATTTAACTTACCAAAAAATCATTTCTGTAAACATGGAATACTTAGAGTTTACAAATACATATTAAAAGTTTAAAATACAATATTGCAATTTGTAACTCAAAGGTAATAATGATTTTATTTTATTTTATTTATTAGACCGACTATGCAATAGCTTCTATAATACTTCATCATTTGAAAACATGATCAAAGGGCATAACGGTAATAATTCCTATTCTATTAGGTTGCAGACTTACTCATATATTTATATATACAACTCTTTAAGTCAGCAACATGAAAAACAAAAGAAGTGAAGTGCAGTGGCATGGACTTATGACTAAAATCGAGATATGCAAGGAGGGGCAAGGCGCGACGGGGTTGGCTGGATGGACAATGGTGGCACAGCTGAAGAGCAGGAGTGTGGTGGAGATGCCGTCAAGCTGGGCTGAGCACGAGAGGAAGAGAGGGAGAGGTTAGCAAGCGAGAGGGCGGAGAGGAAAGTACTCACCGAGAGGGGTTGCTACGGTCTGAGGTGGCCTGTGGGTGTCCGGTGCCTTTTTCTGTGTGGGTGGCAACGATTTGGAGTGGCCGGTGCGGTGCGATGCAGTGGCTTGGTGGGGAGGATTAGTAGGTGCTCTGTTTTTGGCACGGGAAACAGGGGCTTTCTGTGCGGTGGGGGGGTAGCTTTTGGTTTTGTGTAGTTGAGCAACAGCTAAACAAAGGTGTTATGGCACAAGCGTTGGACGTGGGTGAGCCGTGGCAGGTGGCACCGAGGAGTTGGGGTGGCTGCAAGCGTGGCTCTGTTTCAGGTGTCTAAAACAGAGAAGTTTCGTGGCTTGCAACGGACGCTACGGAGGCGTTGGGTGGCGGCTTCGTGTGGCTAGGCACGGTGGTGAGGTCTGGACTAAGGTTCACGATAGATGGTGGATGCTCAAAGAAGTTTAGATGGCTGAGGGCATGAAGAGAGGGCAGCGGCACTGAAACTAGGGTAGAGAAGTTTAGATGATGGGAATGAAAGGGCGTGCATGAAAATGGCATAAGGACGTGATACCATGTGACGTGGATTCTAGAAACGCTTCCACGGGCCTGGGCTCCTTAGAAGGGAGTTGGGTCAGGGCCAAGGCCTGGTAGTGCGCTGGGTTTTACATGCAACGGTCACGTATCCAGCTTGGATACGAGATTGTTAGTTAAGTTCTATGTATAATGTAGTTACATGCATGTTGCATGAGTAACCTATTTTTTTCTAAATAAAGTACATTTTTGTTGTCCCAAAAAAGAAATGTTCTTTCTGTTGTATGCCTAGCTAGCTAGAGTCCCACGGGCGATTTGAGTAGCATTAACGTTATGATCGGATCGTAGCAGTTGCCACTTTTAATATTTGTTGGTGCTAAGATGAAGTTATAATGTAAATATCTTGTTTAAGAGAGAGTTCATGCATCCATGGATTCCATGTGCATAATTACCCGTTTAGCTCCCTCGTGCCAAGCAGCATATACTATCATGCAAGGTAATGCTTAGGTGATATTGTAGAATCTAGTATCCACTTTGACAATAGGTTTTCCCCTTTCGTCTATCGTTATTGTCCCAATAAATGGTATTCATGAATTGGTATATATGTCTTCCCTTTATAAGCAAAGCGGAGTTGAAGTTATTGATTTCAATCTTCATATCATGTGCGCTGCCTTTTGTTTGTAGCACTAAAGGGAGAAGAAGATCGGCCAAATGCATTTTTAGGGAGTATGTGATATCCCATATGATAAGAATAAAGGTAGGTGGTATATGAGATCCCATATTGCTTGAAAATGAGAAGTTATTACTCTTTATAAGGTTTTAATGAGGTTCTAATTGTATAATTGACTAATTTTTTGGAGTATAGATCATGTAGTTTGAGTCTTCCATTGATACGTTACAAAGTAATATGAATACCAAAGACCAAATGTGTGTACAAATGAAAACGACATTGCCGGAGTTTTTAGCTCTCTCCTCTCTTCGATCGGACTCTCCATCGCCAGTAGTACTATTGATCTCTCCATGTTTTTCAATGGTCTAAGTTTTATTTCTGGGGGAAAGAATGTAATATATTCTACATAAAGTAAATAATCGGAGGACACAACATTAATGTATCACTTTTAATAAATTAATATGAGAAAAAATATTTATAATTGTAAATTGTATAATTATTACATAATCGTTTTAAAAAAAATAATAAATTATAAAATTTATATAAAAAAATTAATTTTTTAATAATAAAACTCACTTATTTTTTAAATAATTATACAATATTTACGTATTTTACAGTTATACGTAAATTGCTCAATTAATATATTTCTGCTTATTTTTCTTTCCATTTCTTTCTTTTCCCAGAAAACTTTGCATTTAAAGATTTGGATAAGAAAACATGCCTGCCATGCACGTGTTTTCTCCTGATCTCTTCGCCCAAAAAAGTACTTTGTATTCAAAGATATATATGTAATAAGAAAACATGAAGAATTATCACAAACGGCCATCTGCGGACCATGTTCTAAGGAGAGAAATGCTAAACATGGAATGTGATTTACTTGTAATAGAAATTGAAACTTCGCCACGAATCGATTATCTAAGATTCTTATAACCTGTACGTAGAAATACGAATCACACTCCCTATCAATGGTTTTCAACTGCCTCTGATCATTGTTTTGGTCAACTCCTAAAATGGAAAACATGACAAATGAGTAAAAGAATGCCTTCCAGAATACAAAAAAAAAAAAAAAACATAACATTAATTCATCGTCCCTTCTTCTTGTCTGGTTTGGTCCCTATAATCCAGGTAAGTTTGTTAGTGCTCGAGGCTCCATGGCTGATCAGAGATGGGTTTAGTCTAACCCCACCCACCTAACGTAGAACAAAGAAGAGTCGACAAGTGCGCGGTATTTGTTTCGGGCGTACAGGAAAACTTCTTTCTTCTTTCTCGATCAGCCAGCCTGGCCTCCCCGGTTTTCCTGTATGCCAAATGACGCGCACTCTGATCCTTCATTATTTCTCCATAGCCATGAGCCCCATTACCCATATTTCTCTATTTATCTTTTGGATATCCTTCATCTTGAATGCCCTCAATGCATGGAGCAACGATTTACAGCCACTGGTTCTGACCACTGGGTCGGTTAATGGCGGCATAGACATATATGGGAGGAAATGGGGACCAGATGAAAAGTACCTTGATACAAAAGATTCCATTACTACTAAATCCACATACCAAGACCCATCACTTGTCTCTGATATTCCGTACATGACAGGCAGAATTTTCATTTCCGAGGCCTCTTATAAGTTCCCAGTAAAATCTGATAAGCGTTATTGGCTTAGGCTCCATTTTTACCCTTCCGGCGCCGACACCAACTTTAATCCGGCAGACTCCTATTTCTCAGTGGATGCAAATGGTCTCACACTTTTGAAGAATTTCAGTGTCTCAATTACGTGTGAAGCCCTTTCACAAGCTTACCTTGTTAGAGAATATTCACTGGCGCCATTGAATTCGGAGACTTTGACAGTCGTCTTTAAGCCTTCTGATAAGCATGCTGGGGCTTTTGCTTTTGTCAATGGCATCGAGGTGATTCCAATGCCAGACTTGTTTGACTCAGCAATATTGGTGGGGTCCTCCGACCAGTTGGACATAAAGAGCTTGACTTCACAGACAATGTATAGGTTGAATGTTGGTGGGCAGTATATTCCTCCAACCAATGACTCTGCTCTCACTCGTGATTGGTATGACGACTTGCCTTATGTAACGGGTGCTTCATTGGGAACCACCCATTATGCTAGCAAAAATGTTAAGATCCAGTACCAAGATATGCCTGAATATGTGGCTCCTGCTGAGGTTTACAGCTCATCAAGATCAATGGGCGTAAGTGAGAGTGTCACTCAGGCTTTCAACCTAACGTGGGAGTTCCAGGTTGATTCAAATTTCACATATCTTTTGAGGCTACATTTTTGTGACTATCATTATAGCCAACCCAATCAGCTGGTGTTCTCTATCTTCATCAACAATCAAACAGCAGAGCCCACAGCAGATGTGATTGGATGGACTGGGGGAAAAGCAGTGCCAACCTACAAAGATTACGTGACATATGTCAAGGATGGATCGGGAGATCAAAGGCTTTTGCTGGCAATGCACCCCTCAGACGCTACAAAGCCAGAGTTCTTAGATGCATTACTTAATGGCGTGGAGATATTCAAGTTAAGTGACACGGCTGGAAACTTGGCAGGCTCCAACCCTCAGCCTTCACCTATGCTTATCAAGGCTGAGGAGGAGGCAAAGTCTTTTGAGAAACCAAAAGATAGCAATGTTAAGGTGCTTAGCGGAGCTGCTGGAGGAGCTACAGCCTTTGGCATTGTGGCTGCAATTTGTATCGCTTTCAACCAACGAAGGAAGCGAATCCCCGGAACAGAATCACAAACATCTAGCTGGCTACCAATCTACGGAAACTCTCACACGACCGGCACCAAATCAAGCATCTCGGGGAAGAGTACGGCTAGCAGTCACCTTTCTGCAGCAGCTCAAAGTCTATGCCGAGACTTCTCATTGATAGAGATAAAACAAGCTACCAAGAGGTTTGATGAGTCTAATGTAATTGGGGTTGGAGGCTTTGGAAAGGTTTACAAGGGAGTTATTGATAAAGGGACGAAAGTGGCAATCAAGAGGTCAAACCCATCTTCTGAACAAGGAGTTAATGAGTTCTTGACAGAAATTGAGATGCTTTCTAAGCTGAGACACAAGCATTTGGTATCTCTGATTGGATTCTGTGAGGAAGATAATGAGATGTGTTTGGTTTATGACTACATGGCACGTGGGACTCTGAGGGAGCATATCATCAAGACCAAACAACCTCTCTCATGGAAGCAAAGGTTGGAGATTTGCATTGGAGCTGCAAGAGGACTTCACTACCTTCACACAGGTGCACGATACACCATCATTCATAGAGATGTCAAAACAACTAACATTCTTTTGGATGAGAATTGGGTTGCCAAGGTTTCAGACTTTGGGCTCTCCAAAACAGGTCCAAATATGAACAATGGCCATGTTAGTACAGTCGTAAAGGGTAGCTTTGGTTATCTGGATCCTGAATATTTCAGGAGGCAACAGTTGACAGAGAAATCCGATATCTACTCATTTGGGGTTGTCCTTTTTGAGGTCTTGTGTGCGAGACCTGCTCTCAATGCTAGTCTTCCAAAGGAACAAGTTAGTCTTGCAGATTGGGCTTTGCACTGCAAACGAAAAGGAACTCTCGAGGATATTATTGATCCTCATATAAAGCAAAAGATCAACCCAGAATGCTTGAAGAAGTTTGCGGATACTGCTGAAAAGTGTTTGGCAGATGATGGACTCGAACGCCCCTCCATGGGTGATGTGTTGTGGAACCTCGAGTTTTCTCTCCAATTGCAGGAAAACAAGGAGGGTTCAAGCCATTCTTCGGAAAATGACACTTCTGATGAAAGCCTAAGAAATCGTAACTTGGCAATGCATTATAGTAATCTAGGCATTGGAAGTGAGCATGGATCAGTAAGTGACGAATCCACAGAAACCAACGCTATCTTCTCACAGATTGCCAATCCCAAAGGGCGATGAGATGAGATGGATATTCTTTTTTTTTTTTTTGAAGAAAACCTTAAACCATTCCATTAAATAAATGCAGCAATACAAGATGGAGGATCCTCCATAGTTACAATTTGATCAGTAATGATAAGAGCATCTTTTGCAAGTAAATGGGCTAGCTATGTGATTGCCATTCCTTCTAACATGAGAAACTTCCCATTTTGCAAACAGCTTAAGGAAATATCTAGCCTCACTACAGAACATGCTTGAACTACTCAATGCTTCTCTGTCTTCAACCAAGACTTTTGTGACTTGCAGTGAATCACCTTCGAGTATGACCTGATGCAGACCAATCTCCCTTGCCAGTTTAACAGCTTGAAGAGCCCCGTATGATTCAGCTAGTAGAGGGTCAGGGTAGAGCTTTTCCTTTTGCCTCAATGTTGCAATAACCTGCCCAGACCTGTCTCTTATAACCACTCCTATACCAATCAGCCCCTTATCTTTGTCTACTGCCCCATCCTAGTTAATTTTGTACCAATCCACTGGAGGAGCTTGCCAATGGATCACCATGGGAGAGGCTTGGGTATTGCACTGGTCTGGGTTCTTTTCTGCCATCATGTTTAGAGTAGCTCTTGCCTCTCTAACAATATGGTTTGGATGTGTACAACCTTTCTTGAAAATGAAAGAGTTCCTTCTCCACCAGATCCTCCTTGCTGTAATCACAAACTCTTATAGTTCCTCTTGATTCAATGCCTTAGTCAATGTATCAAATAGTATTATCATTGAGAAGCTAGAAATGGAGCATTTCTGTAGCTTTTTGGAGCACTGACTCCACACATCCTTTGCTGCTTCACAGCTCCACAGCACATGTTGCACACTTTCCTCTTCCCTATTGCAGATTGGGCATAAAGGATCACTCACCACTTTCTTCTTAAACAAGTTGGACTGAGTGGGAAGTGCCTCCTGGCAGGCTCTCCATAGAAAGGTTTTGTCTCCTGGTGTAACATCCAGCTTCCAGATTTTTTTCCAAACCTCCTTGAGGCCATTGCTGGTTGATGCTTGATCATTAATGTTGCGCCACCAAGAAGAAGGCCGGCTTAAATGAAAACAGGACTCGGGGAATCCAAGCAGATGAAGCCAGCTTTTGGCTTACTTTTGATGATTTTGATATTGTGCCGTGTACTATGTGTTGGCTTTGTTTAATGTGTTGCCTTGGGTATTAAACGCTGGATAGATCTACGAATGCCTATAGAACCTTGGAACTCTACACAAATACTGTAACACCCAGGTTCAGCACTAAGCTGCTATTTTCTAAAACTTTTGGGTTTATACGGATGAAATGCCCACTTGAGATTAACGAGTATTTTTGGAATTGACTATGGACCCAAATTTTATTTTTGACGGATGTCAAATATATTTTTATTGGGCTTTCTAATTAGGTTAGAATCATTAAATATTTTTGGATTAGGTGAAATCTTTTTATGGGTCAAGAAAAGATAGTGGGACAAGTTAGATTATTTTAGAGTTGAATCGGAAGCCCAAAACTCAATCAACGCTCAAAACCCAAGCCCATGAAGCCAAGAACCAGTTTCCATGTCAGAAATGTTCCACGTTTCATACCATGCACGTCTCTTAGGCACGGTTACCCCCCTTTTAGTTCTCATCTAGAGTTTTTCCAATCAACTCTATAAATACACGTATTATTCTCCTGCAAAAGAAGTTGCTGCAGCCTAATTTTTCAATGAATCACCTCCTCCACGTAATTGCCATTTTCTTCCACTCAAAAACCACCATGTGATAGCCCCACCGCCCAGCCCTTTGGCATACCGTGAACCCCAATCCAGTCGTTGCCTCCACAAGCCTGTTACTCCACTCCTTGGTCACGTAAACATACCCAACCTCCACCCAGACCACCCAGCGCTGCCAAGTTCTCTCTTGCACGGCGAAATCCGCCAGCCCATTGCCCCGACAACGTGTAACCGTAGCATCACCTCTGTTTTTACACACTCAAAACATAGTTTTTATACCCCACCGTGAGCCAAAAACCACTGCACCTCGCTAGCCCCTCCACGTCGTCACCACTTGCACGGAAAGTCGGGCACCTCAAGCCACCCCAGACCGTCGCATGCCTCATCTTTATCTCACGATGAGTTTTCGTTCTCTCTCACGCTGAGCTCTCTCTCCGTCCATCTCTCTCTTGCTCATCACTCTCTCTTTGTCTCTCGTGCTCAGCCGCTTAGCTCGACGGCATCTTCGCGTCCCCACCCTTAGCCAGCTTCTGCTGTGTCTCTCTGCTCCGTGCCCAACATCGACTTCGACGGAGTGCTTAGCTGCACGAAGCCTTTGGTTCTGGTTTCTTGCTTGGATAGGTACAACCGCACAACACTGCTAGCTGAAGCTTTTTATTGTTTCGAATCATTTAGGTCCTCCTTTTTCGGAATACACATTCATATATTTGTGTAGATGTAAAGTTTGGTTAGGACTAGGTGACTAAGTTGATAAGTTTGTATAGGATTATGTGACTAAAATAATAGAGTTTATCTTATCAATAAGTTTGTAATTATGGATGAATGTAAAATAATTATTGACTTTATCTATAACAAGATTGAGTCTATCTAGAAGTCTTAGAGATTGTTTAGATAAGTCATCAATATGAAATTCGAGCCCATAAGGATTTGCACTTATCCAGAACAGAAACTGAACAGAAATCAATTACTGCAGAGAAGATTTATCGCGATATGCCAGCAATCCATCAGAAGATGTCTTCACGACAGATTCTGCTCGTTAGCAGAATCCTACTTCAACTGTGACTCTTTTCAGATTGTTTATTTAAAGGATCCTACTGGTTAGGATCCATTGAGATTCAGATCTACATATTTTCTAGAGCACTTTCTAGTGCATTGTTTGGTGAGAAAATTCCTTAGTGAATTTTCATATTTGTGATCTCTCTTTGAGTGTGATCGTGCTTCGAGTGTGGAGGATCGTGTGAATGGATTTCAGCCCCTAGAGTTCTAGGAGGAAAGCCAATATTTGAAGATCACCAGAGGTTCTGGCTGCTACCGCGGTAGAAGACAAATGGGTCTTTTGTCTAGACAAGTAAGAGAGTCAAGTTGCAAAGGTTTTGTAATTGATGATTACTTGTGATTGATTTTCAAATAATAAAATTGTTTTTCCTGAGTTTGGCTGTCCCGTAGTGTTTTACCTTTAAAAAGTTCTTTAAAGGGTTTCCCTTCGATATCAATCTTAGTGTTATGCAATTTATTTATTTTATATATTTGATTGTTTATCAAATTAATTGCATGCTTGATAACTAACCAATTTGTTGAATGAATTGGTAGATATTCCGCTGCATTACAGGGGTACTTGGGTAATTTCAATTGGCATCAGAGAGTGGTTCACTTATTCGAGTGTGATTTGTTTCCCTGTTGATTATGTCGCTACATGTTCCGCCACACTTTGATGGGAAAAACTATACATATTGGAAAGTTCGTATGAGGGCTTTTCTCAAATCGTTGGATGAACGAGTGTGGTATTTCGTTGAAAAAGGATGGACTAAACCAACAACAAGTATTGATACTTGGACAAAAGATGAGATCAGCAACTGTAATTGGAATAGCAAGGGACTGAATGCTATATTCATGGTTGTATCTACGGAAGAATTTAAAAGAATCTCCATGTGTGAGATTGCTAAAGAAGCATGGGACATCTTAGAGGTTACACACGAAGGAACAAAAATTGTGAAAAACTTAAAATTACAATTGCTTACTTGAAAATTTGAAGAGATTAAGATGTTGGAAGATAAAAGTTTTAATGATTTTTATACTAAGCTTAACGATATTGTTAATTCCAGGTTTAATCTCGGTGAGAAAGTGGAAGATTCAAAGGTCGTGAGAAAGATTTTGAGGTCTCTACCTGAAAGATTTCAGCCTAAGGTTACTGTCATTGAGGAAAGTAAGAATTTGGATGCAATAAGGGTTGAAGAGCTGGTCGGTTCCTTACAAACTTATGAATCCTCACTTCCTCAAACAAGAAAAGGTAAGTCCATTGATTTAAAAACAGTAAAAGAGGATCAAAATGATTTTTCTGATGAAGAAAATTTTAACAATGAGGATATAGATCTCATTGCAAGAAAATTCAGAAAATTCTAGTTTAGAAAGAAAGATAATGGAAAACAAAAGCATGGTAAATAATTTTTTGCAAAGAAAAATTATTCTGAAAATTGGAATAAAGAAAAATTTGATAATAAAAATAAAGTAAAGTGCTACAAATGTTCGGGTTATGGCCACATAAGAATTGAATGTCCAAATTTCAAGAAAAGTAAAGGAAAAGCGTTGAATGTCACACTTAGTGATAGTTCAGATTCTGAAAGTTCAAGCTCATCATATGATGATGAAAAATATTTTATGGCTTTTCCTTCTATTGTGAATGATTTTCCTGAGATTGCACTAACAAAATCTGAAAGTAGTTGTGATTACAGTGATTCGGATGCATTACTTGTTGATGCTGACCAAGAACTAAGTTTACAGGAAGCATACAATAATGTGTGTGAAGAAGTGGTCAAATTAAAGAAATTCAACAAAAAGTTGTACAATAAATTTACTACTGTGGAGAATGAGAAAAACAATCTCTCTAAAACATTAAAAATTTCTAATGTTGAAATATCAATATTAAAAGATCAAAATGTTGCAATTGAAAAAGAATTTGAAAAGTTTCAGGAGTGCAAGCAGAAAACAGCAACACAGAAATTAGAAGAGATGTTGAGTTCTCAATCTAGTTATGATCGCACAGGTTTGGGTTATATGACTTCCTAAGGTATGGAACTTAAAGACTCATCATCCGCTGCCACTTCATCAAAAAGTATTATATTTGTTAAAGGAAGTCAAGATGAGGAAGCTCCAAAGAATGCCGTGTCTAAAACTTATGTTTCGAGAGCCTCACATGATAGATAAATGACAAAGAAGCCCAACCAAGGTAAGTCTGAAAGTAAGTTTATTCCTACTTGTAATCATTGTAGTACTCTTGGCCATATAAGACCATATTGCTTTAACTTGAATAAAGTGAAGAAAAATGGAGGTGAAAAAAAGCTAAAAAAGAAGGGAAAGACTCTAGAAAATCAAGTTGATGAGATGAGTCAACAAATCACCTTCATAACTCTAAAATTTGGTGAGCTAGCAGAATTTTGCCTTCACAATAAAGAAAAGTTCATACAAAGTGGTGTTGATGAAAATAATAGGCCAAAAGTTAAAGCAAAGTGGGTGGTCAAAGAAGATGTTCTGTCACATTAATTGATAAGACCACTTGCATGTTCTTGCATTTCATTTTAGTAGTTTAGGACATGCATGTTATTTTTCTGTTTTATATTTCTATTTTGCTTCATGTTTCTATTTTTCAGTTTTATATAAAAAAAAATAAAATATAAAAATCAGTTAGATTGGTTTAAGTTTTTTTTTTAAAAAAAGGTGCATGCTTGATATGTCAAAGTTTGAGCATTTGTGTTCTCACATAGTAAATTTTTGAACTTATGCATCTCTCTACTTGGAGCAGTTCACTTTGTGCATACTAACCCTAGGAGTCATCTTGACAAAGTTCATTTACAAAACACTGTGAGAAGCTTATGTGTATGCACCTCATAATTAAATATTGAGATGCTCACCATAGAGGGAGTTCGGGCCTTGAATTGACTAATACTAGTTGAACCTAGTACAATAATAAAGAGATCTCCCCTTGCCAAACACAAAGAGTTGATATATATAGAAAAAGTTGATGTTTAATCATTGCGGAAAAAAAAAATACCATACACGGATCTACCCCCTTAAGTTCTTATAGAAATAATCGTTGCTCTAATCATTATGGAAAAAGATGAGCAACAAACATGAACACAAAAAGGAGATTGTGCTAACTAGTGTTTGGAGGAGATACTCATGTATTTAGGTACTAGCATAAAGTTTGACTTTTAAGGTTAGTAACAAAATCTTGTGAGCATCTATGAGAAGAACTCATAAAGAATAAAAAATATCTAAGAGAAAAAGAGATAAAAAGAAGTTTGCTCACTCACACACTCACATGAACTTTGACATTGATGATCTTATGAGGAGTGAACATCCATAGTGATTGTTACAAATGAGAGTGTGTAAATGACCAAGTTTTTGTTTTGTTTTTGTTTTTGTTTTTTTTTTGTGGAACACACTATGGTTAAATGAAGATTTTTTTAAGCATGTTGCTAGTCTCATTATTCATATTTTTTTAATTAAAAAGAAAAATCTGCGTCATTTTCATATGTACTATTTTTATGGTAATTTTATTTTATATATATATTCTCAAGATTGTTTTTTTAAATAATATATATAAATAAATAAAATATGTTTGTTTGTTGGGTAAATTTTTCTCGTTCTGAGACTCTAAGTTTTTAACTTAAGTCCAAGTAGGACTCTCTGACTTACGGCATGCGCATGGGGCTTAGTCACTTAAGGGACTTACGGTGCTTCTTTTGGTCACAACATAGCCAGCCGAGCCTATGTCCCTCATCTCGTGCGATATAGCAGCCCACGACTCATTTTCCACATCTCACTCGGTGTTTCATAAAAAATTCACTCATATCGGTTTCAATTCTCTTGGAATCAAGAACACACAAACTTATCTTCCTTTTCTCCTCTTCCAAATCAAGGTAAGTCTCCTTTAGTGTTCGAAATACTCATGTTCTAGGGTTCGGTATGCATTTATGGAAAATTTGTATGTGGGTATTGCCTATGTAGAGGTGGGATTGATTTGATTATTTGGGATGAATAACCGTTTCTTTGACTACTAATATGAGAGTATTTTATTCATGTATTGAGGATGATTTTTTGTGAGTTATGTGATTATACATTTCAGTTTTATCTCAGTGCATACCAAGTGTTTAATTTTTTGTCTCAACCAAGTTGTCTCAATCATTTGCTCATTGTTTGATATACATTCATGCTCATACATCAGGTGCATTTTATCCATGAGAAGTTGAGACGCATGAGAGTTTTTAATCATGACTTTCTTAGTTTTTTCATCTCGGCACACATTAGTGGTATTAATTCTCTTATGGGTATTGTCAGATTAGTGACAAAAAGGGGGAGTATTAGAGCAAATTAAAATATTTTGGTATTGTGAATTTTAGGGGGAGTTTGAGTAGTGTGTTGTTGAGGGGGAGTTGAAGAATTTGTTGCTGAAATGAATTTGTTGAGGGGGAGATGAATGATGTTAAAGGGGAGAAAGTTTAATTCAGTTCCAAGTCTAATTTCATTGTTTTCAAGTGAAGGGTTTGAACTGAACTTCTAATATTAGTTAATGATGCTTCACGAGATCTTGGTCTATTGGTTGTTTTTGTTTCAGGTACACATTATATTCATCAAGTTGGTTTTGTCACCAATCCGCCAAAGGGGGAGATTTTAGATACAAGACATTCCTCAAGTTGACTTTATCACCAATCCGTCAAAGGGGGAGATTGTAGATGTAAAGTTTGGCTAGGACTAGGTGACTAAGTTGATAAGTTTGTATATGATTAGGTGACCAAAATGATAGAGTTTGTCTTATCAATAAGTTTGTAATTATGGATGAATGTAAAATAATTATTGACTTTATCTATAACAACATTGAGTCTATCTAGAAGTTTTAGAGGTTGTTTAGATAAGTCATCAATATGAAATTCGAGCCCATAAGGATCTGCACTTATTCAGAACAGAAACTGAATAGAAATCAGTTACTGCAGAGAAGAGTTATCGCGACATGTCAGCAATCCGTCAGGCGATGTCTTCGCGACAGATTCTGCTCGTTAGCAGAATCCTACTTCAACTGAAACTCTTTTCAGATTGTTTACTTAAAGGATCCTACTGGTTAGGATCCATTGAGATTCAGATCTACATATTTTTTAGAGCACTTTCTAGTGTATTGTTTGGTGAGAAAATTTCTTAGTAAATTTTCATATTTGTGATCTCTCTTTGAGTGTGATCGTGCTTCGAGTGTGGAGGATCGTGTGATTGGATTTCAGCCCCTAGAGTTCTAGGAGGAAAGCCAATATTTGAAGATTGCCAGAAGTTTTGGCTGCTACTGCGGTAGAAGACAAACAGGTGTTTGTCTGGGCAAGTAAGAGAGTCAAGTTGCAAAGGTTTTGTAATTGATGATTACTTGTGATTGATTTTCAAATAATAAAATTGACTTTCCTGGGTTTGGCTGCCCCGTAGGGTTTTACCTTTAAAGAGTTCTTTAAAGGATTTCCCTTCGATACAATCTTAGTGTTATGCAATTTATTTATTTTATGTATTTGATTGTTTATCAAATTATTTGCATGCTTGACAACTAACCAATTTGTTGAGTGAATTGGAAGATATTTCCGTTGCATTACAGGGGTACTTGGGTAATTTCAATTCGGTATTTACAAGTTTGCCATTAAAGCCCACGAGCTTAACCCGTGTTGGGCTTGTTTTTGGTTAAGGCTTGGTTTATTTCAAAAGCTTGTTAATGTTTTAAGGTGTTTTGGGCTTAACTTTTAAGCTAGATTTGTTTTATCATGAGCTTAGTTTTATATTGAACATTGATGAATTTAGAAAGCGATGATATTTTAGGATTAAGATAATTTTTAAGTTTTCGAGGAATTAAATTAGGTGTTCAAGTGTAAATACGAGGTGACTATTCAATTGGAGATTTACTCAAGCTATATGATTTTTTGTTATTAGGTGATGATTGATATTTCCTTAGCACTGTTGTGAGGAAATTCTGAGAAGTTAAGAAGGTCAGGTAAGTGGGATTGCTATGTTAGACTTTGCATAAAAGGAAAAAGAACTGAGCTTAGTTTGTAAAAATGTGCATATTATGTTTTGAAAAGAAAATGTGAAAACAACCTCAATTATTTGTTTTGCATTACTCATGAAATATCTATGAAAGGGAAAAGTATTTTTGTCATGACTAGTGTAGACATGAGTAAATTTTTTACATTTTATTTCTGAATATTGCAAAAAGAGCGAATTTGAAATTTATGAAAACTTGTGCATGTGATTCGAAGATGTTCTGAATTTGTTTTGAATATGTGAAATGATCTAAATTTGTTTCAATATTATGTTGTGATATGATGTGGAATCTGAAAACCTTTGGCATGACTTTTTGATTTTATATCTAATTCTATTTCTGGTTATGATCCGATGTTTCTGATTCTATTTTGCTCTGATATATAGCATTGTCACGGGTGATAATAGTGACCTCTGGCCCTGTCACGAGTGATAATAGTGACATTTGGCCCAGTCACGGGATATAATGGTGACTTCTGGCCCAGTCATGGGATATAATAGTGATATTTGGTCCTGTCACAGGATATAATAGTGACCTCTGTCCCTACCACGTGATATAATAGGGGTCTCTGTTCCGAGTTCAATTGTTTTAGTAACATGGTAATTTATGTTTTGTTTGGCTTTCCGCAGAATGCACAACCCTAACACGAGGTTAAACAATGTCTCTATTATGATATGATATGATATGATAAGAAGAAGATTTTCAGTTATGTTATGCCGAGGGTTTTGAATATGAACAATTGATTTTTGAATATGAAAAGATTGAAAAGTCACTCTAATTTTCTGATAATACATTTTGAGATGTGTATATGAAAATGAAATGTTTTGTTTTTGCATACCGAATTTTATAAAAAAAAACTCATGTTTGCATACTAGTATATGTTCTTTACTTACTGAGTTGTTGATAACACACCCCTTATCTCCAAACATTTTTCAGATAATCTTGATGGTTTTGCTACAGAGCAATAGTAGGCAGTGTTAGAGAGGCTTGATGTTCATAGAGGAATAAGTGTCCGAGGGTACAAGTACTTATTTGAGAGTCATAGTTATTTATTTATTTTTTTCAATTAAAGAGAGGATAATCACATGTCCAATAATGACCTCCGCCCAAGTTTATTAAAAGAACCTCACTTTTGGTGGAAGAGAGACCATGGTAACATCACAAATCACCTGGGGGTTTACAAGATATAACATAAAATACCAAACCCAGGTGACAAAAAAATTCAGAATACCAAAAAGAACTCTCCAAACATCTCTGCTACATAAAAACAAAATAATCATCTCAATCTAATATAAGGCAAACCCAAATTATCCATGCGAGTAAGTCCACGTATGTATCCATGCAAGTCCTCAGATCCATAAAATACTAAATTCACGCCCTAAGTTCCCTCTTTTGCCAAATGATCCGCCACCATATTAGCTTCCCAAAAAATATGACAAAAGCGATCATTAATCTCTTGAGCAATATCTTTGATTTCTTCCCAATAATCCCATAAAAGCCAATAATGACAAATTCCTTATGCAAGCCAACCAATGATAATGGTTGAATCAGATTCCAATAAAACATCTCTCAATCTCAACCTTTGACATAAGCAAAGTCCATCGAGTAATGCTTTACGTTCTGCAATATTATTCATCGCATTTCCATAATGATGTGCAAAACTTGCTATCATTGTTCCTGAAGAATTTCTTATGATACCGTCCCAATTGACTCTCCCAGGTTACCACAAGATCTACCATCAACATTCAATTTCACCCTTCCCTATCCGGTTTCTTCCAATAAATAAAGTCAGTCTTTTACCAACAATAGGAGCAAATCGGAATATTAATATCCTCCAACACCAACCGATCATTAGAACCCATAGACCAAAATTTTTTAATTGAGAAGCAGCATCTCTAATTAAAAAATTAATATTACGGATAACATTATTAGCACTAAAAATATACCTATACGCAAGTCATATTGAGCTCTCCATAATGCCCAAGAAATCAAATTTGGAATAACACCACGAACCCAACCAACTTGAAAATTCAATGAAGCACACCGCCCCAACAAATTAACCATACCTTCCCAACTTCGTATCAACGGAAGCCTTATATGAAAAAAATTCCAAATCAATTTAGCACCATCCCCTTCCCATAACATATGCTTAAGAGATTCCACTTGAGGCCTCGCACAACATTGAAACTTCAATGTCAACGGAATTCACAATTTTTTTACAATATCGTCAACTGGAATAACTATTCTCTTGGCTCGCCAACAAAAAAAAAGAAACTTTCTTCACAACTCCTTCTGCCACAGTCACTTCTTCCAATCCCAACTTTGCCCACATTGTCTAATATTTCCCAAGCTAATTGGGTAGTGAAGGTACCATCAATAGAATGTGTCCAAATGCACACATCTTGCCCTTGTCGAATTCGGACGCCTGAGTCACAAATTTTTGGTTATTTTTTATTATTTTGATATGATGAGTTAAGGATATTTTTGAATCTTTGGGGAGTTTTTAATTTTTTTTCTTGAGAATTTCTTTGTTGTCCATATGAGGGAGCATGGATATTTGGGTTGAGCAAATGAATTAATATTTTATAGAGTTTTTCTGGATTTTATAGTTGTGATATTGGAGTTGATATTAAATAATAAGAGCTAACTCTTCGGACCTCTAGGACCGGGGTGTTACAAGTACTGTCAAGTCCGCCCTGGCCGTGTATATGTACGAGTTTATAAGTATGCACCATTTAGTATTCTTTCTTCTCTTGTGATCATGTGCAGGGGTGCTACTCGCATGGTGTGGGGCGGGGTGGACCCTTCCCCACACCCCGCACCCCGCCCCCTCCCATGTGGGTGGAAGGGCTTGCAACCTTGCACCCCGCCCTTAGGAGGTTGCGGCGGGGACCCTCGCCCCGGTGCCAGGGGCGGGTCAGACACCTCATCCGCCCTGCTCCGTGCCCAATCCAATGTACCAATGACCCATTTAGCCTAAAAATTATTTATGGGTCCAAAAATATTTTATTTACAACAAATTGTTTATAAATATATACAATTTATTTATATAAATATATATTTTTATATGTATATACTTCCTATCCGCGAGGCGAGGGGCGGGGTGTGGCCCCATTAGGGTCAGCTTGCCCCCTGCTCCTCCATGGGTGGGCGGAGTTGCCCACCTGCCCATGTGGGGGCAGGGTAGCGGGGTGCAAGTTCCTGCTGCCCACCCCTAATCGCTTGACATATATTCTTTTGTAAAAAGAAAATGACAACAACTTTTTTAGTTTCTTTCTATTTTCACAACCTACATGGTCGAGGTAATAACTATACAAAAAAGTGTTGTACGCAATGTTTTAAATTCTGTTTCAGTGATCATTTCGATTTAAGTGCTGAAACGAAATATTTCGATACCCGTGGATTCTGGTGTACCGTTTTGGGACTAACTATGTATTATAAATAAATATTTGTATGTATATATAAACTAACAACTAATAGAAGAAATGCATATATATGTAAGTTTGTATCATGTATATGTGTATATGTATGGAAGAATTGAATATATAATTTTGGATTGAGCAAATGAATTAATATTTTATTGAGTATTCTTGTCATAACTTTGGATACAGATATCAGAATCACGCATATGACCCCAATTCGAAAAGCTCTCTTCGACACACACATCATGGTCACTACGCTATGCTTGAGGGTCCCTATTTTGACCCCAAAATCAACTATTTTTCCCTCCAAATCGTCATCCTAAATTATTGTTTTTATTTTAATTAGTTATTTTTCTTTTATGATAATGTTTATTTTTAGGAACGGTTTTATTCTGGATTTTTTTTTACTAAATTTTAGCGAGATAGTTATCTTATTCCGTATTTTATTATTTGTCCATAATTGGAATTTTGCTTCCTTTTTCTTAGCTATTTAAGCATGCTTTGTGGGCTTCAGAAGAGAGATTTGATTTTTCAGAAACAAACCCTCATTTCAGAGTTTTCTCTTTATTTGCATTTTTGTCAATCTCAGTCTCTAGCTTCCATTATTTAGCTAGCCGTAAATAATGAAGGGCATGATGACATTACCTACATAACTTAGAAAGCTTGCGTGATAATGAAGGGCATGATCATATTACTAACCTCAAGTCTTTATGCGAATAAACAACTTAATAAATCACAAGCATGTCAATAGGCAGCTATAGATATAAGCGTGTCATTTAATTAAAATCTACTCAAGCACATAATCAATTCAAATCTGAAACTTTACCTAATGAGGCTACCATGACCTTCTAATTATGCACTTAATTAACATAATTATGTCCTGATCACTTAGCTATAAGGACACTTTAGCTTAAACCTAACTTAAGAGGATCCTAACCGAATAGCTATTGAGTCTTCACTCTGTCAACTTGGTCCATCAACTTCCAACCATATACAATGCATGCCAATACACTCTAAGAAGCATCAAACATAGTTTTGTTCCTAGAAAAATTATTTACATCAGCCTACTGTTGGCTATAGCCGCAACACACCTAATGTGTTGAGTAAAAAAAAACACCATATAAGATGTGCGGAGAGTGCGGCTGATGTATAGTCGGGCTCTTGTTCCTATTAGTTACCTCATGTGACCATGCTGCATGCATGCAAATATATAATCCTTAAATCATTTGAGTTCAAATGGCTATAACCCCAATGCATAAATCCATATATGTTTATATATAAAGCTACTCTCATAGCTAGCTAGCTTTCATGTGGCCAGCCCACAACTTGATAATTTATACGTATGCTATATGCCAACCTGAAATCAAACCCATTATCACGTGAAAATTTGTCCTTGCACGTCAATTAATGCCTTTGTTTGTGTATCATATGCATGGAACCTCTAGCTTACATTAATCAACTGACAAAATAAATCATCAAACATGGATTTTAATACCTTAGAGCACTCTCATTGGATTAGCTAAAAGTTAAATTCATTGAGTATTTAGCTATTAGAGAGTAACATATGCTCACAATGGATTAACTAAATTTCAAATATTTGAAATTTAGCTACAGTGACTTTAAAATGTTTTTACAAATTTGAAGGTTACTGTACATATATCAAATACATATTTTATTAATTATTTCTCTCTCCCTTTCTTTCTATCACATATTTTATCACAATTGATATATTAATTTGAGTTAGTGATATATTAATTTAATAAGAATATGATTATTAATTAATATATAATAGGTAAAATAGTAAAATATGATAAAATAAATTAAATTAATAATTAAAAAAATTAAATATTTTTGAAATTATTAGTCATTCATTACTATATAATGAATAAATGTATAATCTAATGTGGAGATTTGTTGTGAATAACCAAAACTAAATTCATCTTATATTATTTTATTGTTATATAATGAAAAAATAGCTATTCTAATGTGAAGATTTATGTGAATGGAATAGCCAAAAGTCAAATTTCTCTTACATTCATGAAAAATGTCTTTTAACTTTGATTAATCCAATGAGAGTGCTCTAACCAACCAATGCATTTTAATGCAATAAAAAACTGATTTTTTAACATGCATTCAATTGTATCCTTTAGATGCAACTCTTTAAATCTATATCAGGTACTGCTTTTTATGCCCTCCTCGATCGTTAGGGTAAGAAGTAGTAGTACTAGCAAAATGACACATAAATTTGTTTCATATTCTACTATAATCTATCTTTTAATTTAAACCTAACTGAATTTTTTAAAGCGGCCTTACCACTCCTCAATCACCTAGTGAGTTTGCATAAATTAAAGATCACCTAGCTAGCTTTATGACTTTGGTCATGATTTCCTTTGCTAGGAATAGGGCCTAGATCACCATATATATTATTATAGGACGCCTCTACAGCCCCCGCTGGCTGTCCCGGTCCCGGTCCCGCTCAGTGTAAAATGTAGTGTTTTTTTATTTTATTTTTTTATACATGTATTTTTTTAACACTATAAAATATTTTTTAAAAAAATAAAAAAATTATAATATCATTAAAAAATACTTACTTAATCATTAAGTAAAAAATTAAAAAAAATGTAGCGGGACCGGGAGCGGGACCAAGAGTGGTGAGAGTATCATTATTCATTATTATAAGTAGCATGCATTGCCCCATTTGTGATAACAAGATAGTTGTTGCATGGGGATTTCTACGTACCCCTAGCTTCTTTTATTTTTGTCTTTTTCTAAATTAATAAACTAATTGCCAAAATAAAAGTGAAGATTATTGTTTATGTCTACGTGGTTTGCATATTTTCAAAATTGGAATCTATGGTTTAAATTTGATAGAGTAGTTATGTTGATAGTTACTATGTTTATTTGTAAATTTGGTAGTTGTGTTTACCATGTTTATCTATTTGTTGCTACTATAGTTACTTATGTTTATTCAAAATTGTTGCTGCTATATATGCTCAGATGAGTGAGGTAGCAGGTAATGATCCATACATTGAAAGCGAAAATGATGATTTGATTGAATTGAATTCATTGGAAGATGCCTTAGTTAGTGTAACAACCCGATCCTATATTATTAGAGATAAATTATGAATAATTTTATTAGGCTCAATAAATGAGTTAAAGTCCATAAGAGAGTTATCGGATAAATTATATTTATTTTAACTAGAGTTAAGCCTACATTATTATTTAAAAAAAAAAAAAACTTCGAACTCGTGAATTAGAGTCTAAACATTATTATCATTCTTCTTTCCTTTTTATAGTAAAACTCCTAACTACTGGATTTACTTCTATGAATTTCAACCACGCACGAAATGTAGTTCCACTCCCATGCATGTACGTCATTTTTTCTTCATCACTAGGGTTTTCCGTTGGTCTATATATAGAGGCTCAGTACGTCCAATCTGCTACCCCTCTTCTCTCCCTCTGTCGTGAACCACCACAGAAACCATATCCACGCACCCAACCACTGCACACCACCTTTACCGAGAGTTCCTCCACATTGAGACCCCATAGAAACCACCATGCATCACGCTACCATGCACATGCCCCTCCTGCACGAAGCCTTTCCCTTCACGGCAACGCCACAACATGTGTGCGACCGTAAGTCCAGATTTGCCCCCATGTGCAACCTTCCACCACCCAAGACCTCCTCCATGATGACCACCGAAAGCCATAGCCAACCCCAATTCATGCCAATCCTGTATGTTCAAGCCATCCAAACAACCAAAGACTGCACCTTTCAGCCATCTCCATTGTTGGCCCTGCACCACCACCGTGATAGCCCATTGCTTAACCATCACAGCCACCTCTTAAAAGAGCCACCAAGTCATCCTCAAGCAAACGAAAAATCGGAAATAGGCAACAACCATTGTACCTTTGTTTCTATCCACCCAAAATAAAGCATTTTACTCAACTAACCTACCGCCCGTTAGCCACTGCCCCACACGTTGCAGCAGCCACAAACAACACTATTGAAAGCAGACGACGTCGGAGGACAAGCCTCCACCACCTGCCGCTACCCAACCACCTTATTGTCGCCACGTTGTTGCCCTCTCAGTGAGTATCCCATGCGGTCTCTCTCACTCGCATGACTTACTCTCTTCCTCTCTCACGCATTCTCTCTCTTGTGCCGCACCACTGCTCAGAGAAGCCCAGCACGACGCCGACCTCTCCTAGCCACTCCTAGCCACTGTGAACCTCGGCTAGCCACCACGACCCTTCGTTGCAGCTGATCCTTCTCTCGGTGAGCATCGCATGATCCTCTTCTCCCATAAGCCTATGAGCTTCTCTTCTTTTATTTCTTTTATCTTCAACCTTCCCAAAATGCCCATGCCCATTATGTTGTTTTCTAAAAAATGCCCCTGCTTTTTAAAGATTGACACTTGAGAATAATTTAGTGTTTGGAAGATTTTAGGTTTAGAAAATAGAGGATATTTTAGTAGTTTAGATTTTGAATAAAATCACATGTTTAATTAGAAATTTATGCAAATTACGTGTTTACTTTTATATAGGCGACTAATTACACGCTGAAAGTAGTGGATTAACACTGCAAGGTAAGGAGCATGATTATACCCTTACACGTATGTACATTAAACTGCTTGTCTTTTATAAAAATATATGCATATATGCCCTCCATTGGAAGCCCCTTTTTACTTACCCAAGACATGATAAAATTATGAAAATCCATGATTTTACAACAGTTATATTAGAGCCTTGATACAAGCCTCGACTTGTTGAATTTTCTTATAACAAGCTTTATGGAAATAGTTCCCAAGAGTACTTTCATGTTCGTGCAATACTGGCATATTTTTTCATGGAATATACTTCCTGTGCTCCTACATGTTTAGCCCCAACTTTCAAAAGAAACATTTGTAGAGATGTACAGAAACTCAATTAAGATATTTTAGTAGAGAGACTAGATAAGTAATGAAGGTAAAATAATATATTTTTTTAATGACTTATATGATATTGTTGTTTTTTTTTTTTATCATGCTATAGTGAAACTTTCCTCTTCATTTTATCTATTATTTTTTGTGTAGAAGTTTGATTCATTGCAAACTAATGATCTTGCTACTCACATACAAAAAACTCAATTGGAGCTCTATTTGGATGAACTTAGGATAGATAGAAATTGAGAACATGATATTCTTGCATCTTGGAAAGTGAATGAATTTTGTTATCTCGATCTTGCTTCCATGGCTCGTGACATTTTGAGCATTATTGTTTCTACAATTGCATTTGAATCTACATTTAGTATTGGTGGACGTATATTGATCGGTTCAGGAGTGCATTGAAGTCAAATATTGTTGAAGCACTAGTTTACACAAGAGACTGATTGTATGATGAGCAAGTAATGTTATCGTAGTGCTTACAATATAATAATTTTATTTGACATGAAACTTTGCTAATGCTATGTTTTTTAATAGAAACACAATAGATGAAATTGGAGAAGCTAACTGAAATTGTTATGAGATTCGATATCAACAAAAGCAAGGAATACACTCCATTTCCATCTTCAATTACTATAAATGTTTAAGTTTATCTTTCCTATCTTTAGGATTGTAACATTGATATTATTACAATATGGCTATTTTTGTTATTATTGGGTTGTGAAAATGGTATTCTTTTAATATGCTTACGTTTGTTATCGTTAAGATTATGATTCGTAATATTGGACTTATTGGCAACTCACAATGTGCGTATGTTCGTTATTGTTGAAATTGTAACATTGGTTTTATTATAGCTTAATCTCTAAAAAAAATTGATTTTGTTGGTAGATAATTTTTTTAATTGTTTGAGATAGTGTGGTGACTAAAAATGATATATTTTAATTTTTCATGTAAAATTATGTTAATTAGATCAAACAAATATGCGCGTGAGTTTAGCTTATTTACATGTAACAAGTTGAAACTAGTTGTGTCATGTTAATTAATTATTAAATGGGTTATGCAAGTCGTGTCGTGTCACTTGTTATTTATATGAGCCGTGTTAGGATTTTAGGATCTGATCTGTTTAATTAGAAAAATTGTATTCGGGTTGACCTATATAGTTTAATATTCATGACTTAACATGAGACGAATGTGACCTATGAACAAATATAACCACCCCTAATTTTGTAATAAAGCAACATTTATACAAATAAGAAAAGATGAGAGAGTTTCAAAACTCAATAAGTAAAGCGTCCAATGCCAAAAATATGATTAAGTGAGCAAATTATTACAAATAGAAACTCAGTAGCTTCTCATGAACATATATCAATGAGCAATTAACAACGCGATGATAATGAGCATGTACAAATGAGTTATGACCCATAATGATTATAACATTTATTAATATCTTTATCTTTATCCAACAATATCCCATACTTCTCTTAGAGTCTATTTGCTAATATGGTTAATTGCTTACGATATCTTATAACCTGCATACTTGATTTTTCCCTCCCCTAAAGTGGGTTTTGCAGTGTAGAGTCTATACTAACCCTTGTGATTTAGAGCCGCCTGTGCAGAGGACTCATTAGTGTCTTGCCACAGGGTATGCATCCCCCAAGAATCACACCCGCACATTAGATACTTGCATTGTCCACAAATAGATGATCCGGTACTGTAACAACCCAAGACTAGGCCTAGCCCCACAAAAAAAAAAAGGCCCAGTCCCTGAGGAAGAAGGATGACGTCGTTTTGGTATGTCTTTTTTTTTTTCTCTCTCCTTTTCCCTCTTCTTTTTCCCTTCTCCCCTGACGGTTTCCCCTTCCCATTCACTTTCCCTCTTCTCTCCGAACTCCTCACCTTAACAACTTCAAACTTTTACCCCCACGAATTCCGCCACAAGCAATCTCAAACTTGTGGGAACTCCTAGCTTTATATTGGCAGGTAAATTCAAAGATTTGAAGGCTGATTTAAAGAAGTGGAACACAAAAGTCTTTGGGCATGTAGATTTGCAGAAAAAGTCTTTTTGGGAGGAGCTACAAGCGTTGGAGGTTTGGGAGGAAAATAGTGTGCAAATAGTGTGCTTTCTTCTCCTGATGAGATACAGGATCACATTGTGCAGTTTTATAGTGCTCTTCTAATCGAGACAGCGGCTTGGAGACCCAAGATTGATGGCTTGAATTTTGATTCTTTGGATTCTTATACAGCAAGTTGGTTGGAGAGGTCGTTTGAAGAGATTGAGGTGTATTAGGTGGTATGTGGGATGAGTAAAGACAAAGCTTCTGGCTCGGATGGGTTTTCTATGGCTTTCTTTCAAGTGTGTTGGGATATTGTAAAAGAAGATGTGATGCGAGTTTTCAAAGAATTTTATGTTTTTCAAAAGTTTGAGAAGTTGTTGAATGCCACTTTTATTGCCCTTATACTTAAGATAGTCGGTGCTTCTGAATTGAAGGATTTCTATCCCATTAGTTTGGTAATTGGGATTTATAAGATAATTTCTAAGGTGTTAGCTAATCGAATGAGTAAAGTGATGGATAAGATTATTTCTAAGTCCCAAAATGATTTTGTTCGGGGTCACCAAATCCTTGATTCAATGTTGATTGTGAATCAATATTTAGATAGTCTGATGTAGGAAGGTGTTCCATGAGTTCTTTGCAAGTTAGACATGGAAAATGCATACGATCATGTGAATTTAGATTTTTTTTTCTAGATGCTCAGAAGAAGTGGTTTTAGAGATAGGTGGTGTGGTTGGATTAGACACAGCATCTCGACTGCTTGGTTTTTGGTGTTAGTTAATGGGTAGTCTTGTGGTTTCTTTTAGAGTTCAATAGTGAGACAGGTGGAGGCTGTGGTGAAAGCTGTGGTAGGAAGGGGTTTTCTATCCGATTTTTCGGTGGGAAATGCAAATAATGGTTTTATTTCAATTTCCCATTTAGTCTTTACTAATGATACTCTTATCTTTTATGATGCTCATGGTGATCAGATTTAGGTTTTGAGGGCTGTATTATTATGTTTTGAAGTTGTCTCGAGTCTTAAGGTGAATTTGGATAAGTCGGAGATGGTTCCGGTGGAGATGTGCATAACATTAACAGCTTGGCAGAACTTTTGGGGTGTAGAGTTGCTTCTTTTCCTATGAAATATCTGGGTTTCCCGTTGGGGGCGTTGTTCAAGGCTAAATCTGGGATGGGGTGGTAGAGAAGATTAAGAAAATATTGGTGGGTTAGAAGCGGCTATACTTATCAAAATGGGCTAGAATTACTCTTATCAAAAGTATCTTTTCCAATCTTCCCACTTAATTTCTTTCATTATTCTCATTACCAGTAGGTGTGGGAAATCGCATTGATAACTTATTTAGAGCATTTTTGTGAGGTGGTATGGGAAAGAAAAATAAGTTCCATCTAGTGAGTTGGAATAGAGTTTGTTGTCCTATTGTGAATGGAGGTTTAGGGATTTGTAATTTTAGTAGTTTTAATGAGACGTTGTTGGGAAAGTGGTTGTGGAGGTATCACAGGGAAGAGGAATCGATGTGGAGGGAGGTTATTGATCGGAAGTATGCGAGTGAGTGGGGGGGCTAGTGTTCTAAGGAGAGTAGAGAGACTTATGGTGTGAGTCTTTGGAAATTTATTAGAAAGGGGTGGGATAATTTTGTGAAACAAGTTAAGTTCGACGATGGCGATGGTTCAAGAATTAGCCTTTGGTTCGATGATTGGTGTGGTGTGCGTGCTCTTTTTTTTTTTGGCAATTTTTAGAGTGGCTATTAATCAACAGGCTTCTGTCTCAGATTTTTTGATCCGATATAATGGAGTTGTGCATTGAGATGTTAGTTTTATTAGAATTGTCTATGATTGGGAACTTGAAGACGTTGCATATTTTGTTAGCTTGTTGTATTCTCTGGATATTGGAGGAAATGAGAGAAATTGAATGGCATGGAAGCATACAACATGTAAAATGTTTTTTGTTAGATCATATTAAAGATGTTGACTGTTCAACATCACTTTTCTTTTCTGTGGAAGTATTTGGAGGGGGCTCATGTGCCATCAAATGTAGCATTTTTTATTTGGACAACATTTCTTGGGAAGCTTCAGACAATTGATAATTTGAGAAAGCGTGGCATGATTGTTATGGAGTGGTGCTTCATGTGTAAGAAATATGGTGAATCCGTAGATCATTTACTCTTACATTGTGAGGTGGCTAAGATGTTATGGGATGGTGTGTTTAGTAGAATAGGGTTGGTTTGGGTAATGCCTAAAACAATGGTGGATCTACTTGCGTGTTGGAATAGGCTTCATAGTTGTTCTCAAGTGGCAGCTATGTAGAAGATGATTCCTTTGTGCATTATGTGGTGTATTTGGATGGAAATGAATGAGCGGTGTTTTAATAACATGCAACGTACTACATAGGAAATCTAGAAATTTTTTATGTTTACCTTACTTCAATGGGTTTCAACTATTTTACTTAATGGAGAGATAGTTCATGAGTTTTTGTTTTCATTTCCTAATATTAGAATGTAATTAGGTGTATCTTTTGTATACTTCCTGTGTACATGGGCTTTGCCTATTGCATTTGATGAATAAAATTTTATTACTTGCAAAAAAAATATTTATGCCAAATGATTTTGTATGTTTTATTGTTTTCTAAAGTTCACATTGATAATTTGTTTTGTTCTGCATTCTGTACTGGCTCATGTTTACATACTTTAATATATTCACTGCTTACTGAGTTGTTGATAACTCATCCAATTACATTAAGTATTTTCAGAAGATTTTGATGGTTCCACCAGGAATCAAGAATAGAAATCATGAGTGGAATTAGCTGCGAATAATAGATTTAGTACCTAAGGGTACTATGATTATTGGAGGATTTTATTCAGTAGATTGGATCTTATTCTATAGATTGGTTTATGGGGATGTTGATATTTTATTGAGACTTAGTGGATTTGTTGATTTATTTCGTTGAAACCTTGTCGATTTAGTAGACTTTATAAAGTCTCTAGTATTTTGGAACTTGGTCTAGTTGTTAGAACTTGTGAAGTTCTTTAAAAATTTTGTGTAGAAGGATTTCATTGATGTTAGTTTGTGGAAGTCTATATATTTTTATTAAATGAGCTTTGGCGAATTGTAGAGTTGTTTCCTTTATGATCCATAGAGTATATATATTATATTGTTCGGAGATGATTTAGTTAACAAGAATTAACTCCCTGGATCTCCGGGTTCGGGGAGTTACATGTATCAATCTTAGGATTGAAACATCTTAATCATAAAAATTTACCAACACTGTTAATTCTTCTATCAACTTGTCATATGGGCATGTTTAAAGAAATGTCATATCATGTGCGAGTATGCGCAGCTTTTATAAATGATGAAAAAGGAAAACAAGTTTGTCAATTTAATCGTTTTCAAATAATCAATTAAATAGAAAAAAAAATCCATAAAAAATTAAATTAGCATAAGAACAATAGTAAGAATTATATATGATGCCAAATAATAAAAAAGAAATAAATGGTTAGCGAAAAAAAAAATAGTTAGGTTAGTCAAAATTAACAAAACAAAATAAAAGATAGTTGGTTAGTCAATTTAACAAAATAATAAAATAATAATCAGCTAGTTAGTCAAAATTAACAAGGTCTAGATGAATTGGTAACATCTTGGTTTCTTATTAAGAGAACCAAGGATCGAATCCTCCTCTCCCATGTATAAAAAAAAAAAAAAAATTAACAAGGCAACTAAATAAATAAAAAGATAACACTTACATTGTTAGTCAATTTTAGCAAAATAAGTAAAATAGTAGTTAAAGTTAGTCAATGTTAGCAATAGGCCTGCAACCCAACTAACAAAACCGGATTTGGGTCAGACCTAATCGGACCATTCGGGTCGGGTTTTTTTTTTTTTTTTTGGGGTGTTTTCCACCCACCGTAAGTTTTTATATATGTATATTTAGCATTTTTTTTTTTAAGGAAAGAGCTTAGGCATTTAGAAGAGATCTGTTGGTTTTAGTTTTTTTTTTTCAATTATTATTTTTATTGGTTGCTCGAACAATGTAAAGTTTTGATTGGTTGTAAGAAGATTGTTAGTATCATTACAATGAGGTTTATAAGACAAGGGCAATGTCCTACCATGAATAGCTCTTTTTATAAACCAAGTATGCATAAATATCTTCTTTGACTTTATTGAATACTAATTTTTATTTGAAAAACATATTTTGGTTGAATTATGAATTTATCTACACATTTAAATACGACAATAGGCCGGTACGGCCGTAAGGGCAGGCAGGCAAGGCTTTCTTGTAATAAATGTGACATAGGTGTGGACTACCTACGTTAGCTTATTGTAAACCTTTTTCAGATATGAATCTATCTGGTTCAAAGGGGGAGAACTTAGAGTAGTATCTCAATTTCAATTCAAATATGGGTTTGATTCATACTCCATATTCTAAGAAATATTTACTATCTAAAAAGAGAAAAAAACGGAATTTTTGTCTAAAAAAATGCTTTGAGAAAGGACATATGTGTAGAACTTTTCAAGGAGATTGTGCTTTTTCAACTCTCTCAAAATAGAATCTATTCCAAACATTTATGTCATGGTTGCTTACTTCGACAGGGTACAAATATCTAAATTGAATAAATCCGACGCTGATTCCGACTCTGACTCCGACTTGTTGAGTGAAGCTAGAGCAAAGTCAAATTTGAGTTTTTTTTTTTACCTTTATATTTAGCCCATTTGTAAACAATATTTTTTCGTGGACTTTCAAGTTTCTATACTTATTTCTCTACTAGATTAGACTTATTTGTGGGCTTTCAAATTGTTATACTTATTTATAACTTATTTCTATAATAGATTTATTTATAGTATCTAATTACATGTTATTAACTTATTATATTAGACTTATACTATAGTATCTAATTGCATGTTATTATCCATTAGTATTACATGTTATTATACTAGTGTCTAACTTATTTCTAACTTAATTATATTTTAGACTTTCTAGTGTCTAATTACATGTTACTACACTTTAGTAAACTAGTATTATGTGTTATTAACTTATTCCTCTATATTTATTTCAGTACTAGTGTCTAATGTAGTTCTATACTTGATTATGTATAGTAGTAATACTATGATGTTTGCATATACTAAACTATTATTAATCTAGAATAAGTATATTATTTTATAATAATTAACTCATACTAGTATATTATTATAGAATTTAATTATATAAGTTCTAGTTATATAACAACTATATTATTATATATTATCAATATATAGATAAATATATATTTTTACAACATATGTACAATATCAGATTCGTATTTGAAGTTCGGAGTCGGATCGTAACGGAGACTCCGTCTGAAAAGAATTATAAAAAAAAAAAAATGACTCTGGGTCGAAGCAAAGCCGATGAGGAGTCAGAATGGAGCTAAATTCAGAGTCGGAACGGAACCAAATTCGGAGCCGGAATTTCGAACTTTTGCTCTACCCTATGCTCATGGTAGCCCATGCAACTGTAGAAAGATATGGTGTTTATTATCAACCGGATCATGTGGAGAATCATCTTTGGATAGTAAAATCAACTTGGAACGCTATCCAAAAAATCCTTGGCATCAAAAGTGAGTTTGGATGGGATGATAACTTGAAAATGATTATGGGCACAATTACAAAGCAATAAGTTGAAAATGATAAGTCATGTATGAAGCGGAAATAACGGTATGAAAATAATTTGATCAATATACATATTATCAGGTTATAGTCTTCATTAACATATATATTTTATATAAAATTATTTATTAAAAATAATTAACTGCAAATTTCTATTCTAATTATAAGCATCTCCAATGGTAATTTTCGACAGCTTGCTAATCACGTGGATAAAAACAGACATATGTAACTATATTTTCGACGTACAGTTTGTCAGACTGAGACAACTTCAATGGCCGAAAAACTTGGTTAATTACGGGGATGGCCAGTAAAAGTGGCTATTGTGACAAGTTATTACCGGCGTGCCAGAGACGATGAAAAATAGCCACGAGTGGTCTGTTACAGCCGTTTTTAACACCATTTGCAGTCAAAATTGACGCCTGAAAAACGGAGATCTCTTGTAATGAGAGCAAATGAGAAATATTTGAGTAAAAAGATTTAAGGTACGGATTCTCTCCATCTATCTCATCTCCTTTTATTTCATCTCATTATTATAATTTTATTAAAATTTTATATAAAATATAATAAATAATTTAATTTTTTTAAATTTTAAAATAATATTAATATTAAAAAATAATATTTTATTCAACTCATCTAAAATCATCCCATCTCACTATCTAAATAAACCCTAAAATATTAGATCGGATGGCATTAGTTGTTGTCAAGGATATTGCAAGATCATATGTTAATTTGGAATGAATATTGACATAATATTAGATATAGTTTTAAAATGTGTAAGTCATGTATATTTTTTCAAAAAAAGATAAGATTTATAATTATTAAAAATTAAAATTTTCATGTAAATCATAAATTTATTTAATTTTTTTTAAAAAAATACATAAAATTTGCACAATCTACAAAAAAAACGTAAAATTGCGGTTTGTAATCACTAGTAGGTTTCTTTTAACAAATACGTAACCACGAAAGCCCACTAGGAAACCTCTCCATTTTCTGCGCAAGGTTCTGGTCTTATTTTCCTTCTCCGACGTTCCTCCACCATCTTCGTCTATCCAAAACCCTCCACTCCTTTGGCCCTTGCCTTTGGATTTTCCCTACGTCATATCCTCTTTCCACACAACAATTACCACATTCCTCTAGCTCCCCGACGTGATCTCTGACCTTCATGTCAACTGATCAAAATCAAACTCGAATAGCCACGAGGCGGCCATGGCCGGAGCTCTTCACCCCATTATCCTCCTTCTCTCTCCCATACTCCAACCAGGACGCCATTTCCCGCATCAGACGGAACTTCTACCATTTCCGAGTCAACTACGTCATGGCCGTGCTCTTCATCCTCTACCTCAGCCTGCTGTGGCAACCCATCTCCATGATTGTCTTTCTCGTTGTATTTGTCGCCTGGTTCTTCCTCTACTTCTATAGAGACACTCCGGTCGTCCTCTTCGATCGAGCCTTGGACGACAGGGTTGTGCTTGGTGTTCTGGGACTTGTTACTGTGGTCGCATTGTTGCTCACCAATGTCGGGTTGAATGTTTTGGTGGCTCTGATTGTTGGGGCCGTGGTTGTCGGGTTGCACGCAGGTTTTCGTGGCACGGATGAATTGTTTCTTGACGAGGAAAGCGCCATGGAAGGTGGGTTGGTCTCGGTCGTGGGGACACAGACACCATGGCCAACCCCATATACTCGGATTTGAGTAATTGTTCCTCATTTTCATTCATGAAAATTTTTGACGATTTCACGGCTGGTGATTCGCCTTTTAAGGTTTGATTTCTATTTAGTATTGAGGTAATTGACCGATTTCAAGAAACAAGTTGACATTGGTTTCTCCGGGTTTGATTTGCGGTGGGTGCTGTAATTGGCTGTATATATGAGGGGTTAGGTTCTGTGCTCTGTTGATTTGATATTGGTATTGATATTGATATTGCGCTTGATGATCCTTCTCTTATTTGGTTGCTAATAGTTATGGAGTTCTTGATTCTTTGGGTTTCTTTTTGGTTAGTTTATTAACACACATTCAGGCTGTAAAGTGACACTGGAATCATCAGGGTCAGATGGGGAGTGTCGAATTGCAGCTAGCAGCAACAGGGGAAGGTGATTTCTTTGGTTTCATGGGGTCAGTGAATAAAGTTTGATACTGTCTTGTCAGTTTCTGATGTTATTTTAGATTAACAGCCTCTTGTTTTTTCTCTTCTTGGCCAATGAAAAGCCTTTTCAATGTTAGAATGTCATTGATCGGAGAGATTGAGGATCAGAAATAATCTGCCCAAGAAACTATCTGAGAAATATATAGAATAGTATGGGAATGTTTAAACATCGAATGGAGAGTTTATAAAAATGTAAATGAATCGGACGAGACGTTTCTTTGGTAGTTCTTATAATTGAAGAAGGGATTGTTTGGAATCGTGGAAATAATTTTTTTTAAGGAAGTGAATATACTAATATTTTACTTATTTTTTAAAAATATTAAAAAATGTGAAAAAGAAAAATAAAAAAAATAAAAAAGATAATTTTGCCAGCAATGACACAGCCTTGCATCTAGGCCTGCACAGCGACCCGTCCTTCTTACTTTCAATCCTTCACCTTCGCAATTTAATTTGCAGACCCACGCACCTCTCTTGCTCCAATGTGGTCCAAACCAGATTGTAAAGCTTCTGCAAACTCTGCCTCTCCCACATCGTCCCTCCCTCCTCTTCCTCTTACTCCGCCCCTCCCAAACCAACCCTCCCTTTGCAGGTACAAATCAATGTTAAACAGATATATATCAGTGTTAAACAATAAACACCACGCCCAACACCCAACACCCTACACCTCCCCTGTTGCGATAGACCTGGACGGTGGACCCAACACCCAGAAATCGGTCTCTTCTCGGGTTTGGGCCGCAACCCAATCGTCCAAAAAACTGGAAGAGGCGGCCGGTAGATGGGAGAGCAGTGGGAGAGCTTGATCGGGAATGACCGCACGAGGAATAGGCGTATGGAGGGCAGGCGAGGAAGCGCGAGGTTGAGTGAGAACAAGAGGGCCACGGAGAGGAAGTCGAGGATGAAGGTATGGCTTGGCTGGGAGACCAAGAAGTAGAAGAACGGGAGGGAGAGCAAGAGGGATTAAGCATTTCTCCGGTCCCAAGTTATAGCCATCATTGTTGTAAGTTGTAAGGAAAAAAGAAGTTATAGCCATCATTGTTTTGACGCTCTATCTGTTCTTAAAGTCATCCCGATCTGCCTGCAGATTGGATAAAAAATCTTCCTTTAGAAAAGCCTTTTTGTTGTTTTCTAGATTGAGTGGCATGCATGTTTATTTATGCTTATGATCAGCAAAAGCCTTCGAAAATCCTTTGGCACAAACAAACAGGTTTGGTAGGCATTGATGTGCTTAATTTCATTATTTCAGTTTATGGCTTTTAAGTTTACATTTGTTGTTATTGATATATATTTGTCGGTTGTGTTTGCATCTAATTTGGATTTGGTTTCTGTTCATAAGAACCTTCTGTTCGATCTGTTCGACCAGTTTTTCGATTTTTTTTTTTCAATCTTATTTTCCATCTTCAAACACATTCCAATAAGATTGGAAGAAAGAAATAATAAAACCAATTGGAGCTAATTGCTTTTACACTACCCTTAGTTTTGACATTTTGAGAACCTCATCATCTTTGAAGGGCCTCTCAAGCCACATGACCATCTCTTTTTTATGTTCTTGAATGCTAGTCTATTAGGCTTTAGACTTCCAAGCAAAGCTCTAAAAACAATATGTATATAGTACTTCACTATATGATTATTGATGACAGTTTGCTCAAAGGAAATTGAGCAAGGAAACAAAAGTATCCCAATAGAATAGTTTTTCCTATGGAGTTAGCTACTTGATTAAAAAAAAAACTTATGACTCATTTGGAAACCTAGGTCTCGTTTGGAAGAATGAGATGAGATGAAAAATATGTAAATAGTAATAAAATTATTTAAATTAAGATATTTTATTAGATTTTAAGATATGAGAGAAAAAATATTGAATAAAGATATTATAAAGTTAAAAATATTGTTAGAATATAATTTTTTAATATAATTTTTATTTTAAATTTAAAAAAATTGAATTATTTTTCATATTTTATTTGAAACTTTCGGAAAAACATAACGATTAGATAATGATTATATGAAAAAAAAATAAAAAAATAAAAAATATTTATATTTAAGTTATATCAGAAAAGGAAATGAGATGGATTAAAATTTACATCCAAACGAGACCTAAGTGTCCAAACAAGCCTCTTATACACCTGTCGCCCTCTCCCGAATGTCCTTAATATTTAGAATGATTAAGAATACAGATGATTGGAGAAGTTCGGATGGGACGGCCACCCAAGTTTGCCACATGTCACCCATACACATGCCACATCAATTTGCCACAACTTTTTTTATGAAAAGTCATGGAGAATTTCAATTGGGTAGTTGCATCATTCAATCATCCCATTAACATGCTAAGGTCCAAACAACACCTCCTCTTGGCTTTAGGATTGGCCACAACCAGATCTCTCAATTCTATTTTCTTTTCAACCCGAGTTGAATGAACAGGCTGACCCATAATGGAAATAAATGCCTTGATTCAAAGTCTTCACACGGTCTAGAGACAGGATCCTACCCTGAATATAACATTTCCAATTCCAACTAAGACGATGTATCATCACACCTATTCATATCCATATGACCAATCTCAGCCACTTGGGTCAAAAATAGGATCAGCAATCCTTGTGATGAAAATAAGGATTGGAAGCACTTTTGAGCCTTTTCCTCGCAGGAGATCAAAGCTATTGGTGGTGAAGACGACTGCAATAATATCCAAGCATCAGAATCTGCTGAAAGTCATTCCCCTAATAACTTGCCAACCAAATTGACAGAAGTTGCAACTCTCATCCGTATCAATCCACCTCTAGATTAATGGAGTCCTTGAACTTCCCATACAAAATCTTTTTCAACTCGGCCATCTGTGCAAGAATTGAATCCCTTTCTTCCTCGAGTTTTTCCAAGTTCTTGCTTGTCATCTCTTTCATCTGTTCTATCCTACTCTCCACTTCATCCTTCTCCAGATTATCATTAGTTTCCTGAGGAAAAAGGAACGTTTAGTAAGGAGGAGCAGATGTTAAAAACAAAGAACAGGACCACCTGAAAATATACAGTTTCCCACACATATTGCATTCAGGAAAGAAAAAATTCCATGCTTTAATTAGCTTTAACACAGTTAAGGCAGCCTGTATCACACAGGCACTTTATATATGCAAAAAAGACATGTGGAGCCAAATGATTGTTCTAATTCCCTCAAGCATCCCAAATTCTGTTCCATTTTACATGTTTCAACTTTCTTATTTTACTTACTCCCTTTATCCATAAGGAATACTGGCCATCAACCTTCCAAATTCAACCAACTGTCTCTAGTGTTGAGGCCACATTGCTCAAGAACATATATACTTCAACATGTAAGTTCATGTAGAAATGCTAGAGCATTCATGTGACCTGCACCTTGTTAGTAGCAGTGATTATAACCATGAATTTGCAGTTTTCACAGCTGCAGAATTTTAGCAATTGAGATTTTTTAACTATTTTCTTATACATTGCAATGTCCTAAGAGATTAACGATTCATATCCGTTTACATCTAATAGCAATGTTCCTTTTCAGGTCAAGAGGTATTAAAAAATTCCATACCAGTGTTTATATAACCATCAATAAATAAGAAAGAGATCTATGAAAAAGTAACACAATTACAAAGGAGAACTAGCCATTTTAGATTAAGCTGGTGAGATCTGCTCGACCATTCCTAGTTCACATGGCACAGTAACAAAACAAATCAACAAGAGATTACTACATATTCTCAAACTAATGTAGATGATCTCACAAGATGCAGATACTACATTAACTAGTTTCTATGAATTTTCAGATGAGACTTGATTCACAAAGAGAGACTTTGGTGTAATTATACTTGGGGATCATGCACTCCTATATCAGTAGATTAGAGACTAAAGTATCTGCTTCTTTTAATATATTTTATTTTTCTAAGTCCGTTCAAGCATATCTTGAAACATTTATACATAAGAGAAAAAGCTGTTAGCTTGCCCTTGGCTTCCTCGGTTTTAGCCTTTCCAAAGAGCACAACTCCATAGTACTTGACAAAAGCCTCACACCCCTACACACTACTTAAAAATATGTGATTTTATTTTTTTATCCTCATATTTCATATTGAATTGAAATAAATTCAATATGAAATATGATGGTAAAAAAGTAAAATCATATACTTTTTAAGTAGTGTGTAAGGTGTGAGGCTTATATCTAGAATTTTTCTTTAATTATTTCTCAAAACCGAGTTCAAATTATGGAACAGATTCAGTGACTCACAACTCCATAGTACTTGACAAGATTTATTCGGCAATAAATAAAGAAAGAAAGAAAAAGCATATAAACAAACATAAATAAAATCGAAACAAAAGCATAAGAAGATTAGTCAAAACTTTACTAACAACTACAGGTAATACAACATTTGAAAAGTGAAAATAAAATAAAAATCATTATATAATTTTCGAAATACATTTGTAGTACTAAACCTTGGCGATTTTGATCTCATCCTCGAGCTCGTGAAAGCGGTTGTTTAATCTTCCAAACTTGTTGATGTTCTGCTGGTCTTCCCAAGTCACCTCCGTATCAGAACCCCCATCCTTCGGTATCAGAATTGAAAAGCAGGATCAGACCCCCGAATAAATAATAACAAAAAAAAATAATAATAAATAGAGAAATAAAGATAAACTAAGCACGATTGGAATGAAGGAGGGTTTTGTTAGGGTTTCATAGGGGTTCTGATTACCTGCTGCATGTTTGTTAGTTTGATTTGAGAAGCTTGAAGAATATTGGTGTCTTGTAGAAGCTCGATGCCACTGCAAACTCCACACGACCAAGACCCATTGCATGGTTGAACTTGAACTTGCAATAAGGCTATTTTTTTTATCTTTATTTTTTCAAATTTTTTATTTTCAGATTTTATCATTTTCAAAAATATAAAATATTATAAAGTCTCAACTATGTTCAATATTCCATTTATATTATTAAAATAGGAAGATTTAAATTATTTGATTTATAATATTTAAATTTTAAAATTTTCTTTTAAATTTAATTATATTGAGTAGTTTATTAAATCTATTATCTACACTCACTTATAAAGAAATCATAAGCTAAAAATGTGTTCTTTGACAACAATGACAAGTGTGATATTATTAGCCTAGCCGGTTTGGAATTTGAGTTCAGTCTAACTTTAAGACTATATTTAGATATTGAGTTGAGCTTAGCTCAGTTAAATTTTTTATAAATAATAATGAGTTGAGTAATAGATGAAGTTATATGGAACCTATTTAAACTGAGTTTAAAGTATATTTAGATATTAAGATGAGTTTAATATTTTTTATGAAAAATTGAAAAAAGTTGTGGATCCCACATGTAAAGATATTTTAAGTTGAAAAAGGTTGTGGGTCTCACGTGTAAGAAAGTTTTGAATTGAGATAAGTTTAGTAATTTAAGAGTTGGGTGTTTGAATATTAGTCTCAACTTAAAGTTATACAGAACTTAGATGAGTTCAGCTGAGTTTGATAACCAAATGTAGCCTTAATTGAGTCTAACATTCAAACACTTAACTCTCAAATCACTAAACTCATATCAACTCAAAACCTCTTTACACGTGAGATCTATAACTTTTTTCAACTCAACATTTCTTTACACGTGAGACTTACAATATTTTTCAACTTTATATGAATATATTTAAATTTATCTTAACATCCAAATATATCTAAACTCATTTTAAGTGAATCTTACAAAATTTATTTTATCATCGCAACTTACTATTATTCATAAAACATTATACTCTACTCAAATTCGAAATCTGCCTTGACTGCAAAAAGTTTTAAAAATTTACAATCAGCGTGCCACCCGATGCAAATCTAGAGGTGGGTGGCTGCAGCCACCGCCAACGAGTTTTGGTGCCCGTAACCACTAGCGATTGATCTAGGGTTGCAACCACACCCAATGAGGTGCTCATCCTCTTTTTCTTTTTAACTATAATATTTTTTACTTTAGATTTTTTTTAATGATTCCTTTTGATAATTTTAATAATTTCTTCTTCATAATTTAATATGCTTTTGAAATTTTTAATGTTATATTCTAAAGTTTAGTTTATAAGTTTGTTTATTTAGGCTTTTTCAATTCTTTTATTTTTCTAAATTATTTGTGTCTTTTTTCTTTTTTTCGACTTTTACTTTTCTGATTATTTTCATAATTTTTAATATTTTAAACTATTTTTTGTTTTTATTAATTTTTTGAAGGAAGATGGCTAGGAATCGAAACTGATCAAAAACCAGTTCGGTATCTTGAAAATAGAATTTGACCAAATCCAATCGTAATATGTATTTAATTGTTTTAGATTATATATATATATATATATATATATATATATATATATTATAATCTTGTAAATTTTTATGCTATATATATTATACATATTATAAAATTAATATAATATGAAATTATAATTTTATTGTTTATGCTTCCTTGATATGAATTTAGTCTTTAATATGAATACTAATATTAAGGTATTAACATGTTATTATTTATCCTTATATATTAAGTTATATATTTACATATATAATTTTTTTTATAGAAAATAGAAACTTTATTGATAAACTTCTAGAAATGAAGGGAAGAATACAAGATGAATAATCTTCCATATCAACCAAATCCCATCTTTCTATTTGTTGAGAAATACCCCTAACTATTTGAAGAGAATTCCCTTCTAATATGACATTTCGCAGACCAAGCTCAGAGGCAAATATTGCAGCTTGGAAAGCTCCAATGGACTCTGCCAAGAAGGGGTCATTGAAGCCTACTCTCTTCATCCTCTTGGTAGCCGTGGCATTACCATCATGATCTCGAACAACAATTCCAGCTCCAATACTGCCACTAGACTGATTTATAGCTGCATCCCAATTGATTTTGTAGAAGTATGCTGGAGGAGGTTCCGATTTATCTATCATAGCATTAGTCACTCGAGTCTTTGAACTGTTACTAGACTACAACTCCTGAAAATCTTCCAGTAATTGCTTAGCCTGTTGTGCCACCAACGAAGGATGTAAAAATGAACCATTGAATACCAACTCATTTCTTCTTAGTCATATCTTCTTTACTATCATGGCAAATACCTCCATGGTATGTTGCTCAGTTATTGCACTAAGGCCTTAAAAATTTCCTCTAAAACTATCTGCACTAAGAGTGCTCTTATGAAAAGTAGTTGGGCACTGACTCCACACATCCATAGCTGAGCTACAGGTCCATAGTGCATAAACCATAAACTCCTATTCTCTCAGGCAGATGGGGCACAATGTAGACTCAACAATTTGTTTTTTGTACAAGTTCAGATTAGCAGGCAAGGACTCTAGGCAAGCTCTCCACACAAAGGCCTTGGTGGCATTGGGAACTTGAAACTTCCAACAGCAGGTCCACCCATCTTCCTTAGGGGCAGTTTTTGATAATTGCCCCTTTGACAATCCATTGAGTTCCTTTTGCAGATGGTAAGCACTTTTAACTGAAAATAGGCCATTATTTATGCGTTTCCAGGTTAGCTTATCAAGAGATCCAGTAGAACTAATTGGGATCCTTTTAATGATTTCTCCTTCTCTTCTTTCTAAAATTGCTTCCACAAGATCCACCTTCCATTGCTTATCTTCTTGGTTAATGAGCTTTGCCACAACCGCATCTGCACTCAAAATCCGTACTGGACTTTGAACCTTAAATGTTGAGGGTTGAGGCAGCCATCTATCCTTCCAGATCCTAGTACCTTGACCATTCTCAATCCTCCATAATGAGCCTTCTTCTACTGATTTCCTTGCTACTATGATGCTTTTCCAAATAAAAGAGGGTCAAGCCCCAGGTTAGCTTATCAAGAGATCCAGTAGAACTAATTGGGATCCTTTTAATGATTTCTCCTTCTCTTCTTTCTAAAATTGCTTCCACAAGATCCACCTTCCATTGCTTATCTTCTTGGTTAATGAGCTTTGCCACAACCGCATCTGCACTCAAAATCCGTACTGGACTTTGAACCTTAAATGTTGAGGGTTGAGGCAGCCATCTATCCTTCCAGATCCTAGTACCTTGACCATTCTCAATCCTCCATAATGAGCCTTCTTCTACTGATTTCCTTGCTACTATGATGCTTTTCCAAATAAAAGAGGGTCAAGCCCCAAGCTTGGCTTGAAAAAATGATGAATTTGGGAAATACTTTGATTTCAGGATCTGTGAAGCAAGTGATTCAAGATGTTGTAAGATTCTCCATCCTAGCTTAGCCAGCAAAGCCACATTCAAACTTTCCAAGTCACAAAATCCCAGTTCCCAGTCCACCTGTAGCCTTAGCTTTCCCTATTTGACTCCATGAGACTCCCTATTTGACTCCATGAGACCCAATGCACTTTCCTTTCATTTTGTTGTTGTCCCCACCAAAACTGGTGCATCACTTTATTGATCTCCTTGAGTAAAGATTTTGGGAGTTTAAAAACCCACATGCAGTAAGTAGGCAGAGCTTGGATACAACCTTGAGGAGGATCTGCTTCCTTGCCTGAGATAGAAACTTTGACTTCCAATTACTAATCTTACTCCTGATTATGTCCAAGATTCTCTTGAATGCTTTGTATCTTGATCTACCAATGAGAGTAGGTAAACCAAGATACTTTTCATGAGAGGATGAAGATCTAACTCTAGAAATGATAATGACAAATTCCTTTGCATCCCTTATGGTATTGGCACTAAAATGAATATAAGTCTTCTCTTTATTAAGCTTTTGTCCTAAGGCTCTTTCATATAAATCAAGAATACCAATAAGCCTTGCCCATTCAAGAGAGTTGGCTCTATACTTCTCTTAAGAAACTCCACTCCACCCTATCATAGGCCTTGCTCATATCCAACTTTAATATCATATACTCTTTCTGCCCGTGAACCCTTGAATTCATAGAGTGCATAGCCTCAAAAGCAACAATGATATTGTCCAAAATTAGCCTACCAGGTACAAATATACTTTGAGTGGGAGAAATAATATTGGGAAGGATATCTTTCATGGCTATGACTTTAGAAATAATCTTATATAGCACATTGCATAAAGAGATAGGCCTATAATCAAGTACTATTTTTGGGACTTTTAATCTTGGGGATCAATACAATATGAGTTTCATTTATATGACCAACCTCTCCTGCTGAATTGAGGACCTCGAGAGCAGTATTAGTAATAGCACAACCAACAGTATGCCAGTGATTTTAGTAGAATGTTGTTGGAAATCCATCAGGACTAGGAGAGCCCAAAGGATTCATTTGAAAAGTGCCTCTTTAACCTCCTCTGCTTTGTATTGCTTGGACAGAAATGAATTCATCTCTTCATTTACCTTAGGAGTCAGTGAACCTAGACATTCATCAAAACCTTCAGGATTGGATGAAGTGAATAGGTTTTGATAATATAGATAAAAAGTCTCTGTGATATCTTTAGGATTGCAGGCCATTGATCCATCTTTCCTAACAATTCTCTTGATAACATTGGTCTACCTTCTTTGATTAGCACACATGTGAAAGAAGTACTTGGTATTTCTGTCCCCATCTTGAGCTAAGCCTGTTTTGCTCTTTGCTACCATCAAGTATTGTCTTCCTCCAATAAGGCCTCCACTTCCTTCTGCAATTGCTTAACAGGACCTGAATGAGAGCCTGTATTCATGTTTTGCAACTTGGAGAGTTGATTCAACTTAGCATGGATAACCCTTCTCTGCTTATTCACAGTTTCCTTACTCCATTTTTGTAGTGACTCTTTACACTTCTGCAAACCTTTAAGAACAATCCCCAACTTTGAGCTAGAAAGGCCTTGTTGTTAAAGCCAACTACTTTCTATAATACTGCTACATTCCTCCATTTGATCCCAACTGGCTTCATATCTAAAAAGTTTCTCCCACCATGTATCCCTGCTAATCTCACTTCTTGATTCATTTCTCATGGAGACCAATAGAGAACTATGGTCAAAAGATTGGGTAGCTAAGGCACTGACATTACCAATAGAGAAGAGACTAGTCCAAGATTGCCCATAGCCAGATCCAACCTCTCTTTAGTAAATTGAGAACCCTCTCTATTATTACATCAGGTGAATTTTGAGCCATGAAATCTAAGGTCACTTAAACAACAAAACTCCACTGCATCACTCAAAGCTTCCGTTTGTGAATATAGTCTCCTAGCTGCCCCTTATTTCTCATGATGATGCAAAATCTCATTGAAATCTCTCAAGCATAACCAAGCCATTCATTGCCTAGGTTTCAGCATTTTCAAAAGCTACCAACTCTCACCCTTTCTTGAAGTTAGAGGGTTTCCATAGAACCCTGTAATCATAATCTCATAATTATCCTCTACCCTTTTGATGATAATGGAAATATGACTCTGAGAATAAGATTCCAACCAAATGTCTTCAAAGCTGTTCCACAAGAAAGCTAATTCTCCACTGAGGTCCCTACTGTCAACTACAAAGCTACTGTCAAACTCCACTCTATCCCTTACAACCTCCACCTTATTTCTACCACATTTAGTTTCCATTAGAAATACAAACTTGGGACACTTAGGCTACATTTAGATGTTGAGTTGAGCTCAGTGTTTTATGAATAGTAGTGAGTTGAGTAGTGGAGAGAGTTATGTGAGGCTCATATAAACTGAGTTTAAAGTGTGTTTGGATGTTAAAATGAGTTTAATACTTTTTTATGGGAAGTTGAAAAAGGTTGTGAGTCTCACGTATAAACATATTAAGTTTAAAAAGGTTGTGAGTCTCATGTGTAAGGAGATTTTGAGTTGAGATGAGTTTAGAAATTTGAGAGTTGGGTGTTTGGATGTTAGACCCAGCTTAAAATTAGACTGAGCTCAGTTGAGTTTAGGAACCAAAAGCAGCCTTAGTGGTGGAGGAAGCATCTCTGGATGATGCTCTTGTAAAGGGTGAGTGTTGCTTGCTGTTCAAACTTCTCATTGCTAAACACTTCAATAAGGAAGCTTTTAAGCATACCATGAAGAGGATTTGGTGTCCTGTGAAGATGATTTCCATTAGGGATGTTAGTCCTACATTGTTTATTGTAGAATTTGAGAATCTCTGTGGTAAAGAGCGTGTTAAACGTGAGCGTCCTTGGGCGTTTGATAAACACTTGGTGCTGACAAGTGATGTTGAGGGTCTTCAGCAGGTTCACCAAGTTTCATTATTGGAGGCTCTCTTTCGGTTTGAATCCATTATCTCCCAATTATGGCCAGGAATTGCAGTATGGGTAATATCATTGGAAAGGCAGAGGGGAAGGTAATGGAAATAGATTTAGAGAAAGATGAGTTGGCTTGGGGGGAATTTATGAGGATACAAGTTTGCTTGTATGTATCTAAGCCATTGTTACGTGGAAAGAAGATATGTGTGGCGTCATCCCAACCCATCTGGGTTCGGTTCTCATACTAATGTCTTACTAATTTTTGTTATATTTGTGGAACTCTTGGACATAGTCATCGGGACTGTGACCAGTGGACTGTAGCCATGGAGAAGATGATAGTTCCTAAATTTCCTTACGATCCATGGCTTTGTGTAGGTAGCTTTGGGGACTTTAGTGGTTGGCTAGATTATGGGGGCTATTTTTGGTTGTCGGAGTTTCATTAGTAACTCCTGCTAAGGTAGTTAGTTAATGATAATAATTCAAATGTGGAGGATTTTGGGGCCAAGATCACGGATGGCTTGAAGAGTATTGATTCTAATCCACATGGACCGTTCCAGGGAGTTTATTGTGAGGAGAATATCTCGGTGCAACTGCAGTTACACAAGGATTTTGGTGATTTTGTAGGAGCTTTAAATATTGATTGTTTGATAGAAGATTCTATGCATAATGATCCACAGAGGGGTACTTTAGTATTTTCCATGGGGGAGGTTTTAGAAAAAAAAAACTAGTGGGAAGGATCTGTCTCATAACGTGTCTAATGTTTCTTTTCTCTCTTGTGTCTCACAAAAGAGGAAGAGAGTATTAAGGTCTCATATTTACAAACCTATTACAATCAATTCTGAGGTGAGGACCAAGGTGGGGATCAAAAGACCTCCTAATTATGATTCTATACTAGATCTATCCAGAGCTTCAGAGAGATTAAAGAATAAAGCTAAAGTGGATGGGGAAGTGGATGAAAACCAACTTAGGATATCGGTGGTGGCTGGTTCACAGCCCCACCGAGATCAATGATGATATTAAGTTGGAAAACCCGAGGGCTTGGGAAGCCTCGAGGTATTCATACACTTTCTGATCTCATCAGAAAAGAAAATCCTGATGTTTTCTTATTGCAAGAGACAAAACTGAATGTTGCAAGTATGGAGTTATGTAGAGTTCGATTACGATTCAATAGTTGTTTTTCAATTGATGCTTTGGGTAGAAGTGGGGGACTAGCTCTTTTATGGAAGAAGGATATTAATTTATCTATCATTAGCTACTCTTCTTCTCACATTGATGCTAAGATAATAGATGATTCAAGACATTGGTTTTTAACAGGAGTTTATGGGCAACCTGAAACTACTAAAAGAAAAGAAACTTGGGATTTGATAAGGAGATTAAAAAAAGTATCCTTTTGTAGCTTGGTTAGTCTTTGGAGATTTTAATAAGATTCTTACTCTTGAGGAGAAATGGGGGGGAAGGGATAGACCAAACCAACAAATGCTTGACTTTCAACAACTGTTATTTGATTGTGAGTTGAACGACTTGGGGTTCAGTGGCCCTAGGTACACTTGGTGCAATAAAAGGGAAAACTCAGCTCTGATTTATGAGAGACTTGATAGGTTTGTGGGAAACCTGTCGTGGTGCAATCTATATGATAGAGCCTTAGTTACTCATGGTTCAATTGTCTATTCTGATCATCTTCCAATTTGGTTAGAATTAGAGGGTGCTATTAATAGGAGGAAGGGGCCTAAATCATTCAGATTTTGAGGCAATGTGGTTAGGGGAAGGATAATGTCTTAAGATTGTTAAGGATGCTTGGAGAATTCCTGGTTCACAGAATTGTTTGCAAGGAGTGATGGAGAGTATTTCTAGCTACAGTTCCAAATTACAAGTATCGAATAAGACCAAGTTTGGCAAGTTTCATGTTAAGCTACAAGAAGTTAGAAATAAGCTTAAACTTGAACAACAGAGGGATCCAACAGTTTTGAGCACTAGTGGAGTCTGTGAAGCTTCTGAGGAAGTGCAAAAATGGATGGAGAGGGAGGAGATTATGTGGAGACATAGATCTAGGGCTCTTTGGTTAGCTGAGGGGGATCAAAACACCAAATTATTTCATGCCAAAGCTTCCCAAAGAAAAAAGAAGAATAGCATCTTAAGACTTATGGATGATGGAGGTTGCTTGTAGGAAGGGGAGCAATGTGACAGGCTCATTATTAACTATTTCTCTTCCTTGTTTAATTTTGCAGGTTCTCGAGGTGAAGATGTGATCCTTGATAAAATGGAGAGAAAAGTCTCAGATTCTATGAATGATGAGCTTAAAAGGGAGTACTCTGTTGATGAAGTAGTTAAAGCTATGAAGGAAATGCAACCCTCAAAAGCTCTTGGTCCTGATGGTATGCCGCCTTTATTCTTCCAAAAGTTTTGGCCTGATCTTGGTAGCTCTATCACATCTACAGTCTTACATGCCTTGAATTCTTGTGATTTCCCTCAAATTGTTAATTATACGTTTATTACCCTTGTTCCTAAGAAAAAGTGCCCTCTAAAAGTTAATGACTTTAGACCCATTATTAGCTTATGTAATGTGATTTATAAGCTAATTTCTAAGGTTATTGCCAATAGGATCAAAAAAGTGTCGTCTGCTATAATTTCTGATTCTTAGTCAGCTTTCTTACTTGGGAGGTTAATAACAGACAATGTCTTAGTGGCTTATGAAGTTCTTTATTTTCGTAAGAGAAAGAAGAAGGGAAATAAAGGCTTTATGTTCCTTAAGCTTGATATGAGTAAAGCTTACGATAGAGTTGAATGGAGATTTCTTAAATTTGTCATGAGGAAGCATGGGTTTCATGAAAAATTAGTTAAGCTTGTGATGAAGTGTGTGATGACTGCTTCTTTTTTAGTTTGATTAATGGATCTCTAACTGGTCATATTGTACCCTCAAGAGGCTTAAGATAAGGGGACCCCATCTCCCCTTATCTTTTCCTCTTGTGTACTGAAGGACTAATTAGTCTATTGAAAGATGTTGTTATGTCAAAAGTTGTTCCTAGTATTTAGATCTGTCGAGGGGCTCCTAAACTTAATCATCTACTGTTTGCAAATGATAGTTTCATTTTTTGTGTAGCTGATGTGGATACGAATCTCAGAGTACAACAATTGCTGAACCAGTATGAGGTGGCTTCAGGGCAACATATTAATAGAGACAAAACAGTAATGGTGTTTAGTCAAAATATTGATGTTAGTAGACAACAAGCTATTATGAATCTATGGGGTTCTTCTCAAGTGCAGCAATATGAAAAATATCTAGGCTTGCCTCCTATGGCTGGTAGGTCTAAAAATAATGCTTTTGCTAAGATTAAGCACAAAGTTTGGATGAAATTACAAGGGTGGAAAAGAAATATATTTTCTCAAGGTGGAAGGGAGGTGCTTCTAAAGGCTGTAGCATTGGCAATTCCTTCTTATGCTGTGATGCCCCCATATTCGGTTTGGGATCGGACGGACATCCGAAGCGTTGGGATATGCAACACAAGGTTACTTGCCCCCCATTCATGACATATAAGATGCAATATTCCTAACATGCATATAACATTATGCAATATTCGCAGCAGATAATTTTTTGTTTAGCAATACTATGCACCAAACTTATAATATCCGAAATAGTTAAAACATAATCCATGCATACTTAACAAAATAAATATCCACAATTATAGCACGGGTCTTAGAAGACTGTAATCTCAAAACAACGGAGACCTGACTCCATAATTACATTGCCAAAATACACTATTGGGCTAGTTCGTTGAGTAACTTCCGTAACTCGACTAACGATGCCGAAATACTATCCAAAGACTTAACTATGGAGGCTGTAAGCTCCGTGTTGCGTCTACGGCGTCTAGTCAACCTCCTCCAATCTGCCAATGTCTGCTCCTTTCTCTGATCCTGACACATTGCCTACCATCCGGGAGGAATGGTAGTTGAGACTATCATGGTGAGATTTGATTACAAATTTCAGCAAGTTAACTAGAAAATTCCACACAGGTTAATGATGCATGCATGACAGTAAAAGCATGAATGCATAATCAATGTCATAAGTAAGCATATGTTAGGGACCCCGGTCTAGTCCCTAAACACTTGCCTTGCTAAGCCAATAGTAACCTTGAAGTGACCGAGTCCAAGTCCTTCTCTTGCTTGGTCCACGCCCAAAGATGGTCAAGGTGACCTATGTGCCAATATGGGGTTGTGTATTTCGGCTAGTAAGAGTATGGGATAATGGGGTTGGATGATGTAAGTGTAGGGTAGGATGATGGAATGATGCACGGCTATGAAGTGTATTAGGGTTTCCCGAAATGGAAAAGGATATTGGCGGCTAGGGTTTGCCCAAAAGGGTAAGGAAGTGGGCGGCTAGGGTTTGCCAAATATGGAATGAGGGTGGCGGCTAGGGTTAGCTCAATATGGTAAGTGGTTGTGGCGGCTAGGGTTTGCCAAAATGGGGAAAAGGATGGGCGGCTAGGGTTACCAAAGTGGTATATGGAAAGTGATAGCTAGGGTTGCCGAATGGGATAGGGTTGGAATTAGGAAAGTTTCCTAATTGTGTTGGATGAAAAAGGAATGTAGTGTGGCGGCTAGGCAAGTCCCAATAAGGCAATAGATGGCCGAATGGGATTTGACTTACCAAATATTGCTATTCGGCTAAGGCAACCAAAAGGGGTTAGAGCAACTTATGGAAAGTTGACTAACACCTTTTTGATTCGAAATGTAGAATCAAATGGATCAAAAGAGTAAAAATAAGGAAGAACTTCAAGAACAATATGAACCTCCAAGAACAATGTATAGAACACTATTGCTCTTAGATAAACAAGAATCAAACAAAGAACAAATAAACAATCAAGCCTTGATTCACGTATTGCACAAGGAATGATTAAACCTCATAGAATGATAAATCAATTTGGAATTCACGGATTGCACCCAAATTGCCCAAGTGCACTTGCACCGAAAGTTGATCTCTCAAACAATGTTCTCTCTCTAAGAGTTTTGCCAAAAGATGGGAATGAAATGACTAAGGGTCCTATTTATAGGTTACAACTTGGAAACCCCAAAATGGTCCCTTTAAAGTAAATAGCAAATAATAAAAGGATTAAATAAGTAAAACAATAAAAAGGAGCCATGGACTAAACCATGGTGTGACATGCACGGACCCAAGGTGGGTTAAGTGGTTGCATGTTGGTTGGTTGGTCCATGGCTAAGTGTTGGTTCGGCATGGCCCACGTGGTTGGCTTGGGCGTTGGCTGCATGGCACGGGCTGGAGCCGTGCGCTGGATGGCACGCCATGGGGCGTGCCACTAGCCTCGCTGGTGCGCTGCAGGATGGGCGTGGGCGTGCTGGCATGCGGCAAGGACCCATGGTCAAGCTGATGTGCGGCAGGAGAAACCAAGGCCATGCGGGTGTGCGGCATGGTCAGTCTGGGCGTGCGCGGCATGGGTGTGCGGCGCATGGGTTAAGTGCCTGGGTGTGCGGCCCGCTGGGGCGCCTGGTGCTGCGCGCATGTGCGCGCGGGCCTGCGCTGCGTGTGCTGCCGTGTGCCTGCTAGCCTTGCTAGCCCGCATGCTGGGCGCCCCGTGGGTGCCATCGCGCGGGCCAAGGCATGCATGCATGCTGGGCGCCCCGTGCGTGTCACCCCACGAGCCAAGGCATGGTTGTGGGCTAGCCAAGGTGCAAGTACCCACCATGGCTAGGGCATGTGCGGCTCCTCTTGAGGCAACTCGACGTGGGGGTCTAACAAAATAAACATCCACAATTATAGCACGGGTCTTAGAAGACTGTTATCTCAAAACAACAGAGACCTGACTCCATAATTACATTGCCAAAATACACTATTGGGCTAGTTCGTTGAGTAACTTGCGTAACTCGACTAACGATGCCGAAATACTATCCAAAGACTTAACTATGGAGGCTGTAAGCTCCGTGTTGCGTCTACGGCGTCTAGTCAACCTCCTCCAATCTGCCAATGTCTGCTCCTTTCTCTGATCCTGACACATTGCCTACCATCCGGGAGGAATGGTAGTTGAGACTATCATGGTGAGATTTGATTACAAATTTCAGCAAGTTAACTAGAAATTTCCACACAGGTTAATGATGCATGCATGACAATAAAAGCATGAATGCATAATCAATGTCATAAGTAAGTATAGCATAACTTGACATATAGCATGGTATAAATGACATAATTTAAACTGAAACTGAAACTTAACTTGACGTGACATGGCATGTACGTGAACTTAAAATATAACACGGACTAGCAACATAACATGAACGTGAACTTGAAACATAACATGGACTTTAAATATAGCATGAACGTATATATAATTTGAACATGAACTTGAACATAACATGAACCTGAGCATAACATAACATAAACGTGGACTTGAAAAATAACGTGAATGTGAACATAACATAACATGAACGTAAACATGACCTGACCTCAATGTGAACTTGAAACATTTTATGAACTTGAAATATAGAATGAACGTGAGCATACATAACATGAACGTGAACTTGAACATAACATAACATGAAACATGACTTGAACGTAAAATACATGAATTTAGAATCTTATTCAATAAACTTAATTAATAAAAGTAACCATACGGGTGTTACATGGGTCCCCTTGAGCTGTGTGTTCCTACCGATTACTACATCACAATACAAGTATCTATATCAGCTGTTGGTGCATTAATACGTACTCCACAGTTGCTGTTGCCCCACGTATTCTACATGTCACAATTGTTGTGTCTCACGTAGTGTATTCTCCACAGTTGTTGTGGCCCCATAAATTGTTTGTGCCACACTTGCTGTGGACACACGCAACATAAAGCGTGGCTCCATTGGCGTTAGTGCCTAGCGAGCTCCGGTGACCAACTAGTTAGGCCTCATTCGCAACTTGTTAACTGTACTTCATCAACCCAGGAAATTTTACACATATTTAGACACTCCAGTGTGAACAAAGGAGTTCCACTAAGATATTACCCTATCCTAGCGATTAGGGTTGTGATTGACATGAATAATTTAACTGGTATACATGATATTTCGTAACGTGACGTGACATGAATGTGACATAAAAGACAGAAGTTTTGACATAGTGGAACGTGACATGAACGTAAGATGACAAACATGACATACTTTGAGACATAAATGTAACAGAAAACATTCTATAACATGACATACATATAACAAACAATATTTCGTAACATGACATACTATGTAACAGACAATATTTTGTAACATGGCGTAACATGTGACAGTGAATATTACGTGACATGACATACATGTGACAGATGGCATACGTAATGTGACATACTTGAAACATATAGTAACATGTGACAAAGTATATTGTGTAACAGATAAGATTTTCATGACAAAATAATTAGTGTAATAGATAAACATGTGATGACATGACATATATAACAACATACGATCATAAACTGTAGTTCCCTTAACCATCACACATACACAGTAAACTGATAGTAAGTTAAGAGCTAACTTACCTCGATTGTTTCGTTCCACGAGAATAAAGCGCAAAGCACGAGAAACTGTAAGAGGGTATTCTAAAAGTTAGAACTTTAATTACTAACTATTAGAAATATGAAAAGAGACAACTTAGAGTAAAATTACCATTTTACCCTCTACATGTGGGAAAATGACTATTTTACCCCTAGCTTAAGGATCTTACATCTCAATTCCAAAAATTACCAAAATTTACATTCCTCATATAAATTTTATCCTAGACTCAAAATCAACTCAGAAAAATTTAAAACTATTTCACAACTATGGAAAACTCACTATGGCCAAAACATTCATAGGCCATTTCTCTTGATTTTGATTGCAATTTCTTCCATCTTCAAAACCCATGATTAAACCAAAATTTTGTAATAAAGATCTTCCTATTCTAAGTTTAAAAACACACTTAAAATATCCATTAAGAAAAAGCTAATCATCAACACCAAACTTTTTGTAAAAGGATCCAAACTTTTTAACAAAAAGTAAACCCTTAAATCAAAAGTTTTGACCTTAATAAAAACATCTCCAAGAATTCCAAAAAAATCAAATCTTACTTATAATATATTCATAACATCATTTTAAGATCAATCATATTTTAAATCATTAAACAAAAGTCACCAAAAATCACAAAACAACACTTGGAGGTTTTGGTTTTATACCTAGTCCAAAACAGAAACTTTTCTCTCAACTGACTTTGATCAATCTCTTGCTCCATGGCTTAAAGACATGTGATCTTGAAATTAAAACATCACATGGTCTAAAAATGTGTTCTAAAAAAGATACAACAATCAATCTTAAAATTACATGGTTAAAACTCAATAAAACATGAATATAACCCAGTAACATCAAATCTTAGGCCTAACTGAAATCCTCTTGCATAGAAAAATCATATCTTTAAAACTAATACTAAATATTTTCAAAATAATATCCTAACATATATATAAGAGGTTGAGGATCATCACACAAAAATATCAAAGCCTTTGGAATAAGATTAAACCACGAAATATTCAAACTTTCACAAAACAAAAATTATTTTTCCACTTCCAGTTTTCAAGTTTCTAAATATAAGGAAATCTATCAACAAAAGCTTTATTCATGTAACAAAACCTCAATGAACATTCATAAACACATGCTAAATACACTCCATAAAATTTTCAGATCAAGATATCGCCATTTGCTTGGTCACAAATTCCAAAATATAACATACTCTCAAATTTCATGCCCAGAATGACGTTTCTATGGTTAAAAATACTTTTGACTGAACAAATTGGCATGAAATAAGACTAATAAGATGTCCATGAAAACAAAACTCAAAGACGAAAAACTTTTATGAGGAGCCATCGTGCAAAAATACCTACAATGGGTCAAAAATCTCCACACAAAAAGATCCAGAAATCTGCCCGAGAGAGCTCTTTTAAATTTCTCTCTAAGAACGGGGTGAAGAAGTAATGAAAGGGAGTGAAATGTGTCTTGCACAACTTTAGACTTCTGGAGGGGGAACTTATGGACTTGAATGACCCTTGATTGGAGGTGACTATGTGACATAAAGTAGAGAATAAAGAGGAGCAAGGACTGTCTGCAGCAGCTGTGAGATATGGAGGTTGATGGGGTGGATTTCTCCTTCACATCAAGGCACTATTGGGTGCAGACAATGGCAGTGAATGGTCTGCCATGTGATGGAGGAAACTTCTTCAAGAAACTTTGCCAAGGTGGCCAAATTCGTGAGCCTTGGTGGGCCTCAATCAAGTGAGTTTCAATTTGGGGTTTAAATGGAGTTTGGTTAGGGTTTGAGATGCTATCAAGCCCAAATCCATTTTTTCTTGGCCTAATCAAATTTTCAAGGTTTAAAAGATTAGATAATAATGTCATGCTAGAAATTAGATTGAAAAGGGATTACACAAGGGTTTGGGAAAGGGTTTAAGTTTAAGTTTGAGATTTCAATTGGGTTCCAACCATTTAGGGTTTCGTTAGGATTGAAACCCTTTTTGGTCTGTCACAATTTGGTTGATTAGATGAAACAAAGTTTTACTTAGGTGACATGATCTCACATCTTAATTTCCTTCACAAATTTATCTAATGGTTCCTGATGATGCCAAGCGTCTAATACTGTTAACTATGTGTGGCTAAGATATTGCCAAGTGTCCAAATAAAACTTTCATAACCTAATTTGAATATTTCACACTATGATTTTGAAAATACTTCACTGGATGTGCTTATCGCGGTTACTATTCACTTCAAAGAAATGCATAATAAACTTAGTACTGAAAAATCATAAATATTCATATTAACCTATAGTGAAAATTGTTTACCGAAATTCAACCCAAAAGTGCCCCTAAAAATAATTTCATAATTTCGAACATGCGTTTCGTTCGGAATTATGAAAATGAGCTATTGCGCCATAAAATCTTAAATAATCAATTGAGTCTAATGGCATAGACTAAAATACATTCTAACACTTCTAACTACCTCAAGTATTTAAACTCATATTTCTAGCACCATAGTGAGTGATAACACTGATCATGTTGATAGACTGAAATCTGTGTGATTGGTCGATTCATAAAAACTTATGGAGTTTTCATAAGATTCTTAAAGTCAATAGAAATTCCACCAGTAAATTTCTACCAGGTTGTTACATATGCTATGGGCTGCTTCAAGCTCCCTTCCAAGTTAAGTTCTAATATAGAAAGTATGATGGTCAGGTATTGGTGGGGGTAGAGAAATGAGGAAAAGAAAGTGCATTGGATAAGTTGGAAGAAAATGTGCCAATCAAAATATGTTGGAGGGATGCGTTTCAAAGATTTGGAGACTTTCAATATGGCTTTGTTAGCAAAGCAAGCTTGGAGGCTTCAGCAGAATAAAGAGAACTTGTTTTATAAGATGTTCTGTGCTAGATATTTTTCTAATGGTAATCTGTTGGAAACTTCTCTTGGTGGTAATCCCTCTTATGCTTGGAGTGGAATCTGGGAGGCCAAGAATTTACTTGTGAAAGGTGGAAGATGGTCTATGGGGAATGGGAGATCTATTCATATCTTGAGGGATGGTTGGATATGTGGTTTTCGAAATCTAAGGGATGAGTTGTGTTCAGATAGCTTAAATCAGAGGGTAGAGTTCAATCATTTGGAAGAACAAGTTGCTTCTTTGATTGATATTTCAACCAATTGGTGGAACCTTTCAAAAGTCAGAGCTCTATTCAATCCAAAGATAGCAGAGGTTGTTTTAAAGTTGGATCCTAGTGCCTCAGGTGATATGGACATGTGGATATGGGAGCATGAGAAATCTGGTATGTTCATTGTCAGAAGTGCTTATAGGTTTTCTAAAACCTTTACAGCTACTGTGGTTTGTGAGTCTTCAAATGGGGCAAATCTTATAAAAGGTTTTGGAATGCTATGTGGAAATTAAAAATCCCTTAAAAGGTTAAAATTTTTGCTTGGAGGGCTTGTAAGGAATACCTCCCAACTATGGCTAATCTTCTTAGCAGAAAGATAGATGTGAATGGGCAATGCTATTTTTTTCAGTACCAGATGGAGGATTTGGCTCATGCACTGCTTCTATGTCCATCTATATATGAGGTCTAGTTGAGGAGATTTTTTGTTCTGCAACAGCTACCACAAATAAGTTCATTTATGCTTGCTTCTATGGAGGTATTTTGTAAAGGTTCCTATGATGAATTTACAGATTTCATCCTAATGGTCAGGGGTTTTTGGTTTAGAAGAAATAAAATGGTTCATGATCATATTATCTTGCTTCCACAACAAGTCATTGGGTTTGTTCTCTTGAAAAAACTGAAGAATATTTCTGGTGTGCAGCGGGGGGGATCTATTTCAGTGAAGGCTATGGTTTACAAGTGGTCTCCTCCTCTTGAGAATTTTTATAAACTTAATGTTGATGGTGCACTGTTCTTTGACCTTAATAAGGCAGTTATGGATGCAGTTTTAAGAGATTCAATGGGGGATTTCATTATGGCAGTTAATTGAGCAGAAACTGAAATTCTGTATCCAGAAATAATTGAAGCAGTGGCTTTACTAAGTGGACTACAACTTTGCATCAACATTGGCATCCATAACCTTATTCTAGAGAGTGATTGTTTGTTTTTGGTGGGGGAAGTCAAAAAAGAAATTGAGTCTCATGCAGCAATAAGAACACTAGTTTATGATATCAAGATACTGATGTAATGTTTTGTCCAGTGCAGTTTACAACATAGCAACAGATTGACTAATGTGGCAGCTCATCAACTTGCAAGACATGCATGGTGAATTAATGATATGCGTATTTGGTGGCATAGTGTCCCTACTTTCATCGAGAATGTTATTTTCATTGATCAACGCTATTGTAACTTGATTTGAGGTTTTTATTCCTCCATGAAATGAAGTACGCCACCAAAGTGGTAGCTTAGTTGGTACGGGTTGATATTCTATAGCCTTGAGGTTAGGAGTTTGAGTCAGGCGTAAGTCGAAACTGCTTGTGGAAGTAGTGCCTAACTAAGGGGCTATGGGATGGGCTTTGGACTGGTTGACAACTTGGTGGTGCTGTAGTGACGAGCTCGCCCATTGGGCAGGAGCTCCTATAGCCACTCTTAAGGAGGATAGCTACATTGGCCACCCCTACCTCCCCTTTTATTTTATTTTTTAAAAAAATGTACTTTCTTATAAAAAAAAAAAATATATATTTAGTCGCTAATTAAATTAAATTGTAGCATTGTTTGTTAAAAACGTAGGTCAACTTAACACTTACGAGCGGCGCACTCTTACCTACGCAGGGAGCCTTCGAAGCGGGGTATCCTCGATCTCGTTACTTTGACAGACATCACGCAACACAAAAAAACACGCACAAAAAGCAGTCTTTATTTACACAACACCTGCAAAATTTTATTTTCATGGTCTTTCGTCGAAACTCGAAGCCAAAACCTGAACGACGCCTCCCTTGTCCAAAATCCAAACAGCGCAATCAAAACCCATCTCCGAATCTCGCCCCGAAACCCGCCAGTTTGCTGACATATTCAGATCCACAGCTCTACACGTCCAACAAAGCCAAAACAAGAACACACACAAACGCTTCGGTTCCTCTTAAATTTCATGCTTTGTTTTCTTTGGAATGATTTTCTCTGTTTAATGCAGTTTAGAGAGAGAGGATTTTAGATAGAGAGAGAGAGAGTGGGAGAGTGGGGTAGTGATGGCAAGTCAGATGGTGAAAGTGAAGAGGAAGATGCTGAAAGCATGCATGACGTGCCCTCTTTGTAATAAGCTCTTGAAGGAAGCTACGACGATATCTTTGTGCCTTCACACGTGTGAGTCTTCCTGCTCTGTCTACATTTTACGGTTAATTGCTCTTGTTCTGGAGGCAATTTTGATCTGAGTTTGTTCTGGTACAGCGTACGGTGATCTGGGTTCTTCATGGGTTGTTTTATCATGCAATTCTTGAAATATAGACTCGAATGCTAGTTCCTACTTCAAGTTTCTGTGATGTGGGTTTTTGTGTCATGTCATTTCTGTATCGTGGATTTTAAGGCCACATTATATAGGGTCTATGGTTTAGGGACAGTAACCAAGGGCTATTTAAAGTCGTCCTGTTAGAACTTGAGCTGTTGAAAGTCTCAATTCACAGCTTACATGAATATGCAGCATAATCGATGTTGTTTCTGAAGTGGGACAGCATGCGATAACAGTCATCTTTATCAATATCGGAATGAAGTTAACCATTTTTCCGCATTTATAATGCATAGGCGATGAGCTTACGGTTTTGTTGAAACTATTAAGCTTACTTTCTGATTATTGATGGTAAGGTGCTTAAAGAAAATAAAAAAGGATCTGTGTTTCTGTTTAACTTTCCTTGACCGAGAGCCTTGAAATATTGTTATATATACATATACACACATATATAGTCGAGATTGCAAGCAGTAAGAGATGCAAAATAAGCAACAGTAAAAATACATGTGACTAGTGTCTGTTACGACTTTCTTGTTCTCTAGTTTTGTTTTTCCAATGTGCTAAATATTAAAAGTTTTTATCAGTTGGAAGTTTTTGACTCTTTCTACGACCATTTCTGACACGTGGGATTTTAAACCTCAACCAGTTTGCAGGAAGTGCATATATGAGAAGTTCTCAGATGAGGAGGTGGATCACTGTCCTGTATGCAACATCGATCTGGGCTTTCTTCCAGCGGAGAAACTCAGGTCAGTTCTTTAATCTGTATTATGATAGGCCTTCCTCTATCTCTTTCTCAATTTAAAGCATCACATATTGGTTGGATTCTTATATTTTTTATGAGACTCTAACTATAGGTAAATGAATATCATGTTGGTCTCTATTATTAAGCTGGAGCTTACTCCTTACTTTTTAGAAAGTAGGATGAAATTATAAGACATAAGAACAATAATAAGTGTAATGGTATTGCCAGCTCTAGTAATGATCAGTATCTAGTTATTCCTTTTGCATTTTTTTTGTTTTTTTATGATGGGGAACCTCACCAAGGTAGGTCTGAAACCAACCCCGGGGTTTGAACTCTGAAAAAACAACTTACCTGCCACAATCGTATATCAGTTAATTCAAGGGTACTCCTAGAGTGGAATCTAACCTAGAATGTCTGAATCCGCAACTCATCCCACTCCTTTCTTTTAATCAGCTGTCTGCATGCTGATGTGTCAATATCTAGTTATTCTGAATGGCTTTTTATTCTATGATTTCAATGATATTCTGGTTTATCCATTTATCTCTGTGTATTATGGGCACTGAGCCAGATCTTCACTCTGACCTATCGTTTCAGTGAGGTAGTATTACCATCTGGAAATGGTTCTAAAACGTTGGTGACAGTATAATGTTTACACAGCAAAGAAAATTAGTGCTATAATAACTTATAAGTGGGTTTTCTTTCAAGATATTATCCTTTTTTGAGATCAGCCTGCACACGTCTTTTTTTCTCTGTCTATTTAGTTTATATACACAAATGATTATGTTTAGATGCTAGTTTTCAATCATAATGTAATGGCGTACCTTTCTTCTGGCAATGTAGAAATCATGCTGTATGCTGTATGCTTTAATGCTGTGTTATCGTACACTCTCACTAGAGGCTGTTCATTGGTAATATGCAGGCCAGACCACAATTTGCAAGATTTAAGGGTCAAAATTTTCCCTCTGAAGAGAAGGAAAGTTGAGGGCCCTGAAGTCACAGCTACAAGTTTTCTGCCAGTTAAAAGGAAGGAGAGATCACTGTCTTCGTTGGTGGTTGGCACTGCCAAAGGGCCTATGCAAATTGGCTTGACTGGAAGGAGAACAAAAGCTGCAAGAAAAGCAGCTGCTATTCGAGGATGTAGTTTTACTGTTGCAGAATCTGCTAAGAAAGAAGATTCTGCAGAGGATCATCTGTTTAGCTCCAGCTCACATGATTCTCAAAGTAAAACTACTCGAATTAAAAGGCAGGTAATGGAAGTCATGTTTGATCCTTTATGATTGTGTGACTTGAATTTGAATGTTTTGCAACTTGCAGCCTAGTCCTTGTACGTAACTACATACTTTCTGTACTCTATTAATAGTTCTGAACTTTCTTAAGTTGTTGCAGGATTATTCAGTTGCTGAGCCTTCTAATGAGCGAAGGCCTAATGAAGACACACAGAATTATGTGGAGATAAATGAAGGTAAAGTTGATCTTTGGACACCGTTGAACTGTCTTGTTGAAGCTGCCAATAGAACCAAGTCCTCTAAGTTGAATTTACAAGGGCCGTCCCTTGCCAAATCAAAGCAAGCCAATGCCCATGATAGTGAAGTATATATGCCTGAAACCAAAGCCAGAGCAGAGTCACCCAGGGCTCCTGACTGTGAAGTATTTCTGCATAAAAGCAAAAGAAAGGAGCATGGACACAATATGAAAGTCCATGATGAAACTAATGGTAAAAAGTTCCTTCCAGGACCTTTGAAGCATAGAAGGTTGCGTGCAGCAGTTCGTAAAAGCACAGCTGCATCTGGGCTGCTGCACTCCTCGGCACAAGCCATGCTTGATGTTGCAGGTTCTAAGCACAACAGAAGAAATAGTCCAGTTTGGTTCTCATTAGTTGCTTCAGAAGACCGGTAAAATTTTATTTTTGCATGTCGTGAGGTGTTTTCTAATATTTTGGGAACTTGATTTATAATTACTCGTCTCGTGTATTTAAATAAATGTATGCAGGAAAGCAGATGTTTCCCTGCCCCAGATATCTGCCTGTTACTTAAGGATAAAGTAAGTTTCTTTTGGTCTCATCTCTGCTTTAGAATCTACTATGTTGACTTTTTATTGGATATGAATGTGTGACATGCTTACTAGCTAATATAAAAATAAGGATTTGTGTTTGTGCATACTTGTTTCCCCATTTTTCTCCTCATTGACATGTGTCAGCAGATAAATGAGTGAAAATGATAAAACAAACAGTTTAATGATATTAAGGATGAGATTGAGGCCTATACCTGACTAAAGCAATATTCTGTGATTGGCACACCCAGCAAGTCTAAAAGAATGTGTTCCACCTGCAAGTTTGACAAAATGTGATCCCACGCTACAGTTATTAGATCCAAATCTTGCTTGGGTCTATTTCACTATTCTTATGTGCACGTATGTTTCTGTTGAGTCCTCTATGTACTGCTTCTAAATCATACAATGGTTAATGCTGGCAATAGTTCGTGGAAAAAAAAAATCACATGCTGTATTACTGCTGCTTCAACTTGTTCTGAATTCTTGGAAGCCAGAAGAATTCTTGGATGAAAAGAAAATATTTTTTTCATTTTAGGCAAAAATTATGTGCTGCACCTCAATAAAAAGTATGATAGAAAAAATTGGGTGCATAAACCAATGAGTTTTTTTTTTTTTTTTTTGGTGTTAAAAAAAATCAATGGACCATCTTGAGTTTAGGTTAGTGCTCAACTAACAGAACCTGCAAACCTTAGCAGGAAATAAAACTAAATCTCCAAACCATAAGAAGAAAAAAAGACTGCCCAGTTAACCAAATGATAATAAATACCTATGAATTGCTATACCTGTAAAAAAAAATGAATGAATCTGCTAATAAGAATATGCTGCTGATTTTATTATTATGCACATTCTAGCTAAGATGGATGGATGTAATGCATCTTTAAACACTTAATTTCTTATGCAATCGTATTTAAGGCTTATGAGAATGTTTCCATATTTTGACATTCAGAAAATAATATTTGTGTCAAGAGTAGCTGATTATTGAAACATCTAACATTTGAAAAATCAACACATTCATTGAAAAATCTTTTTTTATGAGTACATTCATTGAAAAATGTAAACATTTGAAATATTTCTGACCTCTTTTTAAATGAATTATCAACCATAACAGTAGATTAAGAACCATCTAGGACAGAATTCTGGCAGCAGGTAGCCTAACCTAAAAGTGTCTGTGTTTAACGGTACTTTAAAAACAGTATTTTTTTTTTAATGGCCATATTTTGTTATTTCAAGATTCATGGTAGTATGATAAACCTTTCTTTTGCTCCAAAATTCACAAAACTATGCTTTCACCCCCTCTTCCAAAAAGCAACACACGAGTCATATTTTAATAATTTTTGCTCAAAAATGAAGCAAAGCAAGATTGTCTACTCACATTTTCAGTTAATAAAATCCTCCTACATTGAGTACAAGTCTAACCATATTGATCTTCAGATATTTTTATTATGATTGGAGTGAATGATATTTTTCAAGCATGTGGCTGTGACATTTTTTTTCATAGGTAATCAAGAAGTCTTATACTTAATAATAGGCGTATCCAAGTACACATGACATATACATGAGCAATACCAAACTAAGATTTATAACCAAATTAAGAAACTCATGGACATTAGGCCCCCATTAAAATCTATCACCCCAACCCACCCAAAGGAACAAAGTTTTAATGAAGAAAGCTTTCAATTCATCCATTGTCTTCCTGCAGTCTGCAAAGCTTCTCTATCATTTCTCTCCCTCCAAAGACACCAGCACATACATATAGGGACCATCTACCAAACTGCAGTCACTCGTAGGTTGACTTGGAGACCACTCCAACTTTCTACATCATTTTAAGTTCTTTTTGAGTGTTTTCATGTATTTTTCCTTGTTTTCTTGAATCCTTTCTGTCTTTACTGGCTTCTTGTGTTAAAAAGTCGAACTGTGATTGTGAATCAATGGCCTAATATTTGACTATTAAAGTTAACAGTTGTTCTAATTTTGTAAAATGTTTGCTCAGAAAGTAATGTTGAAGTCGAAGATGCCCTTGGAGATTTCTATGCTTCATCAGTAAATGTTGTATTTTTTAGCGACCCTATATTTTTCTTTCACAGGGATGGTAAAATGCCCGTTTCATTTATTCAAAAGTACCTTGTGAAGAAACTCGATCTTACAAGTGAAGCTGAGGTTTGTTCGTCTTTCTTGCCTTTCCAGAAATCTGTAGATGTATTGATGTTGCTGTTATAATTTAAAATGCCTCTTAAATGTTTTGCTGCATATACTCTTGTTCATTCTTGTTCACTGAAAGCATGAAAGCTGAAATAAAAAAATATGCCCTACAGCCCTCTGGACCAAGATGTGACCATAGAATCTTCCATTCGGAAGAAGTTTTGGACAAGATTTGGAACCCAGCCATATAGGGTGAGGCAAGCAATGGTGAAAACAGGCATGATGCTTAGGGCTGCCCTCTTTCATTTCCGATGTTGGGTACTTTCAAAAACAAAATCAAGCTGTTTATCTCAGAGCTACTTCACTGGCAAACCCCTTATTAGTTGCTGAAGTGTAGGCCCAAGGAGAGAGGGTTTCAAATAATACTTCCGAAATATACCATCACTTAAGCCTATTAACTTAAGTGGTTGGTGTGTTGTGCAAGTACTACAAAAACTAAATGCCATATTAGAACATGAGCACTGTGCTCAATTACAGCTATGATTATGGGTGAAGCTGAGCAAGAACTGTTTTACTTTTGGGTTGTAGGGAGGCAATTAAGGTTTACAGAGAGGAACTGACAACTGTTCTATATTAGCGTATTGCCTTGAATGGTTGGATGATGAGTACTATGTTCAGTTACAGCTATGTTTTTGGGTGAAGCAGAACAAAAGTACTGCTCTGCTCTTGGGTTAAAGGGAGCTAAGAAAAAGACTCTTCCAAAATGTTCACAAAAGTCAGCTGTAAACATGCTTCACTTCAAGTATCAGAAGCTCTTCAATCCTGAAGCTGTACAGTGTGCACACTTTTAAGTATGAGCGCACTTCACTCCTGAAGCTTTGCAGTGTATACTTTAAGCATGCCTATGCACTTTTAACAATGCTGGGAATAGTGTTTGTACTGCAATAACATTAACCTTTAGATTCATTGCTAAATCACCAAAGATTTCTTGCAACTGTCAAGTATGGCCGGAAAACTTTTAACTTTTAGGGTCTTGGTAATGACCATAGGTGATTAATACATGCTCCATGGTCATAATATTCTTGTGAAAATTTCATTTGCCTTCTAGTAAAGTCCTGGTTTGTATGTCTATTGGGCTGAGGAAAAAAACTAAGGCCTTGCTTGTTTTCGCAGATGAGATGAGATGAGATAAAAGTTGAAAGATGAAGAAAATATTGTTAAAATATATTTTTTTAATATTATTTTTGTTTTGTGATTTGAAAAAGTTGAATTGTTTATTATATTTTGTGTGAAAATTTGAGAAAGTTGTAATGATGAGATGAGATGAGATGAAAAATTTTGTGAAAGTGAACGAGGCCTAATTTCTCGGTTGAGATGATGTTATAACCCTAAACAAAGGAAGTGTTTATAATTGGTGAAAATTCAGGGTATTTTTATTTTGTACATTTCTATTTTATTTTTTGTTTGTAGGTGGAGATCATGTGCCGAGGTCAGCCAGTGATTCCATCATTGCAACTACATAACGTAGTAGATCTGTGGTTTCGGACAGCATCGACATCAAAAAAAGTAGCAGCATCTGTTGGCTCCTCTGGTAATGACTTTGTGATGGTCCTGTCATATTGTCTGAAACTCCAAACCCCTTGACATAGCCTTTTTTTTTTTTTGCCCTTCTACTGTCCTTGCAATTTACATCTTTCAGTATCCAAGCCCCTTGAATCTTTAAGGCTTCATCAGCTAAGTTCATTGAACCAATAATGTATGTTTGTTTATACGATGCATGTTGTTACATGAATAAACTTATTTATTTAATGATATTCCATTGACTTGCCATTAAAATGTTTTGGTCTCTATACCCCCATCTTTGGTTATCTCCTTTGGATGCTGATTTTAATCCAATTTACATCATATTTGATGATGTTCTCTTCAACTTGATCAAAAGACGCTGCTGAATTTGATTTGGATTACTTTTTTTGTGACTTGTAACACTCACTTCCTAGTCTCTTATTATTAAAAATCCTCACTGAGGCGGAGGGAAACCATGCTTATAACGTTTCTGTACAAGAAAATAAATCAATGTCGAATACAAGGAATGCCCAATTTATCTAGCTGAACAATGCCCCGAAAATGTCCTTGCACAGATGCATCACCAATAAAATCTGAAATTCTACCCTTCATGCCTTCTTTTGCCAAAACATTCGCTGTTATATTAGCCTCTCTAAAATTTTTTCGAAACCGAATATTAAGCAAACGAACAAGCTCTTTTACCTCCTTCCAAAAATTCCAAAGAATCCAATATTTGCATATTCCGAAAGCTAACCAACCCATCACAACACTTGAATCTGATTCTATCAATAAATCTCTCAAACCAAGCAAGTGACACAAATGTAACCCATCCAAAAGAGCACGACACTCGGCAATAGTATTTGTCGCATGCTCATAAAAGTGAGCAAAACCCACTACCACGTTATCCCCGATAGTCAAGAATTATGCCTCCACCACCGGACCTACCTGGATTACCACTAGACCTGCCATCCACATTAAGTTTAAACAAACCCTCATCCAGCGGCTTCCATGCAATCAATCTTGGTAATTTATCACGAACCGGAATGATCGGACAATTTAGTTTTTGCAAAACTAACAAATCATTAGCTCCCATCTTTTTGAAGTGCCACAACCCATTTGATATGTCCCTTAAATTCACTTTCACAACTTGCATAATGGCCCTCCAATCATAACTAACACACTCCATCCGAGCTGCACATCTAGCCCTCCAAAGAGCTCAAGAAATGATAATAGGAATAACCCCACGAACCCAGCCAGCTTGAGATGAAGATGCCGTACGTCCCCACCAAAAATTCATCATCCCATCCCAAGTCAAGAAACCTGGCAATCGAACCCCACAGATAGCAGAAAAATACCTCCATACTTTTTTCGGCCCCTCCCCCTCACAAAGAGCATGGTCTAAAGTCTCAATATTTGGCACACCACCACAACAACATTTTGACGCCAACGGGATGCCCAATTGCTTAATAGCCTTATCAACTAGGATTGCTTTCCGTCTAGCCCTCCAACAGAAAAATGACATTTTTTTAGGCATTAAATCTTGCCACAACCACCTGCGCCAAGGACAAATTTTCCCTTTTTTCGCACAAGCTACCACGTTGAGTTAGTTGAGAAATCCCCATCCACTGAAGACACCCAAATACATTTATCCTCTCCTTCCCTCAGTCTGATACCCGAGTGAACAATTTTCTCCACCAGCTACTCAGAGATAAGATTCCGCAACATCTCAACATTCCACACCCTAAATCAGACCATAGGGACCACACCTTCAACCCATTATCAACTACCACTAAACTGTTTTTCGCCAAAGGCCCATCTCCCAGCCAGTTGTCGAACCAAAAATTGGAATTACCACTACGAAGCACCCATCGGGAATTATCCAAAACTATAGGCATTAATCACCCATCGGGAATTATCCAAAACTATAGGCATTAATCGCATAATCCCTTTCCAAAACCGAGATCCCCTTCTTATATTCATGATCAAAGAAATGTGAGCATCACCCACATATTTAGTAGAGAAAAAATTGGACCACAAAGAATTGCCTTGAATAATTTTCCATGTGAACTTTATAAGCTATTTTCCTCCACGAAATCCACTTCCTCTTTTTATTTTCTATTGTTGAACCCCATAAAAAGTTTGAAAAATTTCCTTTGAGCGCCGACAAAACCCCCGTAGGCAAATTCATAACTGAAAGCATGTGAATAGGCATTCTTTCAAAACATGCTTAATTAAAATAATTTTGCCACTAAAAGAAAGTAACTTACTTTTCCGTCCCGCTAATTTCTTCTGAATTTTAGCTAGTGATGACTTCCAATTTATCACTCCCAAGCGTAGAAGTGGATCAGTTGTAAAAAAAGGTAGCACCCAAGGTCGTCTCCTCAGGAACAAAAGGGACTCGAGCAATTTAGTTCAGTAAAAATGTAAGAATCAAGATTTGAAAAGAAGTTGGATGAACAATCAAGTGAAAAGTATCTATTGTATGAAAATAGATGATGAACCAAGAAATTGTTTATTTACAATGAAGATTTTGTTGCCATTGAAATGTATGGTTGAGCTTGGAGGATTTCGGGTTTGGAACTTTTGGAAAGATGGATTAAACCATGAAAACTTAAAACTCAAGAAATTAAAGTATTCAGAATATGATAAACCGTAATTTCAACCCCACCAAGTTACAATCAGAAATTCAATTTGATATTTGAAAACTACAGAATTAACAGAAACAATTTAACAAACACCTGAGTTGCGGGTTAGGACTTGACTCCAAACTTCACAAAGATTTCTGGGTACTAATATTTTATTAATCCAATCAAGGCATTAACAAAATGAAATTTGAAGAATATAAGCTCAGAATTCATGTACCAAAACTTTGTAAAATTCCTCACCAAAACATCAACCAAATTTACTTTAACACTCGGTTGAAAGAAATCTCGATTGATTCAAGGTTCTACTGTGCCTAATGTCGACAACAGAACAAGAACAAGAGAATCCATCAAACTCCCATTTCCAGAACTTGATTTCCGATAAAGTGAAGTATATAAATCAACAACTACAGAAATCCAGCAAGTATAGAAAACAAATGAAAGCTTTTACCGCAACCCACCCAAGCTTCAGAATTAACCTAACTTCACCATCATAAACATAGTATTTCGCCAAACTCAAATGAAAAACCTTAAAAACTCTCGAAAGTTTCTGAAATGTAAAAACGAAAATCGAATTGTTATCCTAACTACGTCCTGGTCTCTGGCATCAACCTCCCCTTTTATGCGCAAGTCCTGCCTTCACTCTCTTTCCTTGCCATTGATTTTTGCCCTTCCATGCCTTCTCCCGTAACTATTTCTCTCCTCTTCCTCTCTCTCTTGCTTATCGAGGATTCTGTCCCGAAACCTTCGTCCTTCTCTTCTTAAGTCAGCTTACGTGGGCCTTAAACCTGCAATATACATTCATAGTTAGTTTAGACTTATTCAAGCCCAATAACCTGAGCCCAAGTCCATTCTTTTAAGGGGTAAATAGTCATTTCACATGCTACAGGTCCAACTAGCATACTTTGTTTGATTAATACCCTTTGTAACAAATAAAACTTACTTAACCCAGTATACTAAGAGTATTAATAACAACATAATTGCCCATTTATCAGCTAGCAAATGATCAAACATATGTAATCTCATTCTCCGCACATGCAATGAAATTCTAATTTTTCTCTTCTATCAACTGAAAAATTAGAAGAAAAAAAAATTACAGATTTATGAGGGCTAACCAGTTGACCCGACATGACCTCATATAAATGAATTACCTCTATCAGCCTTCGGATTGAAGCTTTACCACCATTAGAAAAATTTAGGAGGTTATCCGCATACAACAAATGGCTAATCATGCTCCCACAAGAATTAAAAGGCTTAATCCTTCCTAAATGAAACTCCCTATTCAACATTCGCGAAAGCACTTCTTCCAAGAGAATAAACAAATAAGGTGAACGAGGATCACCTTGATGAAGACCCCTAGAAGCCTTGAAAAAACTCTGAGAACATCAATTCAACATTACGGAATAAAACGGAGAGGAAATATAATTGAAAATCATATTCCTCCATTTTTTCGAAAAACCCAATCTTCTCAACACCTTCAATAAAAACTGCCAATGGACTCTATCGTACGCTTTTGCCATATTGATTTTTAGTATAACATTTCCTCCTCTCACCTTCCAATTGATACCATGGACTAACTCCTGAGCAATAACTATGTTATCAAAGATACTTCTCCCCCTAATAAACGCCGCTTGCTCAGTAGAGATGAAATGATTTAACAACGGAGCCAATTGAAACACCATCACCTTCGCCATAATTTTATAGACCACCGAACAAAGACTAATAGGCCGAAATTGCCCAAAACCCACAAGTTCATCAACCTTAGGAATGAGCACCAGATCAGTGGTACCAAGGAATGTTGACAACGGCTTCCCCTAAAAAAATTCTATGGCCATCTCTACAATATCATACTTAACAATATCCCAAGCAAGAATAAAGAAACTAGCTGAGAAACCATCCGGACTCGAGCTACTATTTGTCAAAATAGACCATAAAGTAGGTTTTACCTCTTCCATGGACGGCCTTGCAGTTAACGCTTCATTTTCTTGAAGTGTAACTGACGGCAAAAGCAAAGAAAGTGATTCTTCATCAAAGTTCACTACATCCGTAGCAAGCATTTCTTGAAAAAAAAAGTAACAGTGTTGTTTTGGATTTCATCCAAAGATTCCAATACCTGTCCATTGTCCAACCTCATTTTATCAACCCTCTTATTATTTTTTTTTACTCACATCATAGCATGAAAATACGCCGTATTAGAGTCCCCCTCCGTTAGCCATTTCACATGGGACTTTTGACAACCTAAGATTTCCTCCCAATTCAGCCATTGTAAGTGTTGATGTTTACAATTTAATAAAACAGCTTCAACTTGAGAAGAATAGTTAGCTGAAACCGACTGCTCCAGCTCCGCAATACGATTCTCCAAGTTCTGTAATTCAACTTCTACTCATCCAAAAACCTCAATATTCCATTTCCTCGAAGCACCTTTCAAAGCATTCAACTTTTTACTAATACGAAACATTGGGAAACCATCTACATGTGCACTCCACACCTCTTTAACCAACAATAAAAACCCCTCGTGTTCCCACATTCGCAGAAATTGGAAAGGCCTTGCAACCATGCTTTGGTCACGCATTAATGAAACTAACATCAGCAAATGATCCAAAAATGATCTCGAAAGATACTCAACTCTAATATCACCTAATAAATTAAAGAATTCCGTATTCACCAAAACTCTATCCAATCTTGCCCAAATACGTCTTCCCCCAAGACTACCATTGCACCAAGACAATCAGTTCCCTATGTTAGGCCAATCAATCAAACCACATTGTTGAATCCAAGCATTAAATTCAGCTTTTCCACGGGGCGTTAAATTTAGCTTTTCCCTGGGGTGCCTGCATAATACCACCAACTTTTTCATCATTAGAAAAAATAATATTAAAATCACCCCCAAAGAAGCATGAACAACTACTCGGGTCTTGTGCACACAAAAAATCCCAAAGCTCTACTCGCTTACTCTGGAAGCAACTTGCATAGACAAACGTAACAAGAACTCTCAAGCTACCATGAATAAACCAGCCACTCACTGCCTGGTCTGACATAGAAATAAAATCAAACTCAAAATCATCCTTCCAAAAAATCCATATTTTTCCTCCAACCTCAGCATTATTAAAAAAACATGGCAACTTTATCCATCTTGCCCATTGAGAACATTTATTTGCTCCCAAGAAAAGGTTCTAAGAGAGCTACCATAGACGACCTACTTTTATTTAAAATACGCTGGAGCCTATTCTTCGACGAAAGAATACTCCTAATGTTCCACATCAATATGTTCATCATCAATTAAAGAAATGTTTTTGAGCGAGTACGCCACTCCAAAAAAAAAATAGATTTTTCCTTCCTTACCCCCTGTAATTCTTCAATGGCACGTGCATATCCGAGTCGGAATCAAAACATTTACTACCAATTCATTCAATTCCTCCTCATGTTCCCCATCCGAAACAACTCTACATTGCCCAAACAAACCCTCTTCCTCACTCCCTTCCTTCCCTATAAATCCCCTATCTGCAAAGCCTCCCATTTCAAACTCTCATCAATAAGCTTCATAGAGCTCCAAGGAGAAGAGCAAGAAATTCCCCCCAGGAAACTCCTCCTCATCAGGCTCTATTACCATTAATTCAAACCAGCTATCACACTTAGATGGAGATTTTTCCATCACTACAAAATCCACCCGCGAAACTTCATTCGCAAGATCAACTCCCAACTGCATAGCTTGACTCTTAGACTGAACATTCACACCAACAAAACAATCAAATTGATTTTTAGAGTGAACCTGGCCATTATCGAAAATAAATAAAACCTCCTATGCTTCTTTTTCCACCTTTGCCTTGCACATATTAATACCAACTAGAATTTCCTTCCTACGCAAGACGTTCGAAGCCACGTTCTCTTCTCCTTGCTCAACAATTGGCTTGTCTTGTTCACGAGAACCCACCACTTTCCAGACCTATTTTGGCCTCTTTGTTTTCCCCATGGCTTGCCTTCTGACTCTTTTCTCGCCGCTTGCATTGATTTTCATGGTGGTCTTGAGTCCGACAATGTAAACAAAAAGCCATAATTGAGTTAAAAACTACCTCTCGATAATGGCTATTTGCCAACTCTAGAGTTCCTAGCCAAAAAGAATGGCGTAAAGGATTTGAAACATCTATCTCAAAGCAAATACGCGCTGCTTCCGGAAGAGTTACACAAGCCGTCGCATTGTCCCTCTTCAAAAACCGACCAAAACCTCCACCAATACTTCTCAAAATCGATTCATGAAAAAAATTAGGGGCAAACCTGGAAACGTAATCCATATAGGAAACCAAGGCGAGTCTTCCTTCTCAATAAATTTCAGCGTCCATTGAGAAATTCTATATGGTACCCTTGCAACATCCAAATTCTCTCGAGCCATCATGCTAATGAAATCATCCTCATTCGAAATCCAAACAAGAACATTCCTCAGATTTCTCAACTGGCCAACCATCGCAACATATCGCAACCCCCATCGATTTCTAATAAATCCACAAACATGATCAAGTGACAGCCTTCTACGTAAAAGATTTGAGAATCACAAAAAACCTAAAAGGTTCGGCCGATTGCTTAATCTCATTCTTCAAAAACAGGAAAAACATATCCCCATCATTAAACCATGGATCCCAAAAAGGGATATCAACTTCAAGAAGCATTTGCGGTCTCGCGACCACAACATTTGCAAATGCACTCCCAGACGACGGACCAAAAGGATCCATCTTCGCTTTCATATTCTGCAAGTCAAGCCCATCAGAACTGTCTACAGTACCACCCTACCCTACCGTCCTCAACGAAGGGCTGGCGGCTAACACCAAACATGAAACCCTACTTGCCTCTCCAAACTAGAGAGAAAATAAGACCCCTGCCACGTCAGTAATTTTTTATCTTCCAGAGAAAAAAAAGGGATGTCATGTGTTTATGTAAATAAATATAGACTTGAGACTTCTATAATTAAATAAAATATTATTTTTTCTATAAAAGAGTGAATAAAATAAATCATGTGTAAAACATAATCATAATTTTTCCAAATCAACTAAATTGGAAAAGACAATTCTAAAATAAAATCAACTTGAGTCCATCATTCTACTCCTTCTAACTTTTAAGGGTCCATTTGAGCATAGGAAAAAAGGTTGGGCTGTTTTATGGGTCCAAATTGTCCAATAAATGCTAAATAGGCTTCACCCTAATTATTGAGTCTAATAACACTGTCAATCCACCATAATAAATCTTGGGTCCGTTGATATCCAATAAATTGAATTTGGGCTTTCTAATATAGCTCATCAAACATAATTAGTCCCAAAAAACTTATCCTTACAAAATCTCTAATATCATTGGATCGGGCTGTTACAAAAATGCTAAGTAAGCATAGCTACCTACTACAAATGTTACCCTTATTATATAGGCTAATTCTATATAAAATCGTAAATTATGCAACCGTCGCGTAATCACTTTGAAAATGAGTGGGATCTAATATTAAAATATTAATTTTTTTTTCAAAATAATTACGCGGCGGTTACACAATTCACGGTTGTAAATATATTTTTTCTGTTATATATTATGTAACAAACGAATAACTAAATAATAATAATAATAAATAAATAAATAAATATATAAATAAAACAATAAAATAATTTGATTTTAGTCTAGTGATTATTTAATTATTAAAAAATTTATTTTTGAATTGTGTTATTATTACTTGATAAATGTAGTAAAATCCAGATTGGAATGTTCCTCATTTAAATTATCAGTTTATTTCTTTTACAAAGTTTCAAATCCTACTCCGTTGACTGAGTCCCTGTCAAAGTGAACTACCAATCTTCGTATAGAGTTCTTCCATTTATTAGAACCTTAGCCTCTGATCGAGCTTCATCCTCCAGTGATCGACTTCGAGTTGAACTTGTCCAACCATTCCTCCCGTCTATATATATCCCTTCTCCTTTGCAAAATTGAAAACACAACACCGTAGTCTTTCGTTGCCTCAACCTATGAGGCGCCCCCGACCCCCATGTAAGGAAATACGGGAATCGAGACGCCAAGATGATGATAGCACGATCACCCATCCCAACGAAAGTGCCAAGTGTGTGTACATGCAACAGTGTACAAAACAACACAGCGGATTAGCCAACTAAGTACCATAATTTAAATACAATTTAAATTTCAGTAAAATGTTTAAAAAATAGTTATACAGTTATCCAAAATTAAAATACAATACAGTAAAATAAAATATCTAAGCAAGTGATCCTAGATCACTCCTTGGGTGGAGCCGTCTCCTCAGGCTTGCCCTCATCCTCCTCATCTGCATCAAAATCTGCGTTACCACAAAATGGTACCGCAGGTAAGTATAACCCAAATAACCACGTAATGAAAATGCATTAATGCAACCAACATGCATGCATATGATGAAATATACATTTTCCTCAAAACATCATTTTCCCATAAATGATTTACACAGAAATCCAACACACACTATTTTCTTAGAAAATAGTTCATTAATTCATTATTACCATATGCACCATGATCTCCCCTAGGGATCATCCGCATGTCCTGGCTTCATAGCGATGCCCAGTTCAACACCCAGCGCGTTCATGGCCAAGCACCTACTACGCAACCAGCGATGCCCAGTTCCACGCCCAGCGCGTTCATGGCTAGACATCCTCTAGTCCCTGCTAGCAGAAGGACCATGGAGTCGGCACGAGACCATCTCGTCCGATCCCTTTGTCGCCTAGCGACAATCTAGGGGACGTTACTCAGTATATTCCGCTTTCGAGTAACCAGAGGAGCTCCACCGAGATAATGCCCCATCTCGGCTTGGGGGCGTGATACACACGTACCCAAAATCTATTTTCACATGAAAATCCAGTTTTCATAAACACATGAACATGAATGCAATACACGAAAACCCAGTTTCCTTTACAAACATGATCATGCATGCAAAATGCAATTTACATGAACAACACAATATCCAAACCAACAATTACCAACCCAATCAATCACACAAACATCTCCAATCACCAATCCATCCAACCCCTGTACTCCTTGGACTCAATCCGACATGTTCAGCTAAATACAGTAAAATGAGTTAGTACAAAAATACATTTAAATCACGAAAGTTCTTTGGAGAAATACTTACAGTGCTATATAATAATTTTCGGAGGATCACGAAGCTGTAAGAAGTGACGTCTGAGCAACGTAACAATGCAAAATGCACTGTGGCCGTGGGTCTCAAATACCCACTTTTTATCGGAGACAAACGAAGATCCAAGAATGATAGGGTAGGGTCTAGAGAGGTCGGTGAAGCTAGTGGTAGTGAAGGTTGGCCATGGGTGGCGGCGTGGGCGGCGGTAGAAGATCAAAAAGCCCAAAACGAAAATGTTGTTGAAAATGCTTCACCGGTGATGGATCGGAGGTGGGGTTGGGTCCAATGGGTTGCCAAGAGGTCGAGGATGAAGTGGTGAGAAAATGGTGGCCAATGGTGGTTCGACAGTGGCGCGTGAGCACAAGAGGTGTCGAGGCTTCAATGGGCTCGTGGTGGCTAACGGCGATGCGGCTGGGGCTGGAAACGGAGGGGTGGCATTGCCAGTGGCTGGGGGAGCCGGGCGGTGTCGACCACCGCCGGCGCACGATGGCGGGCTGGGGAGGAGAAGGATCGGACGGAGAGAGAGAGAGAGAGGCTGGGTCGCGCAGGAGGAAACCAGAAGGAGAAAAGAAAAGAAAGGAAGAAAAAGAAAAAGGAAGAAAAGAAAGAGGAAAAAGAAAAAGTAGGGAAAGAAATGAGGTCCAATCCTCACATCTTGGGTCACAAAAATGATCCAACGAAAATGATTTTAAAACAGCAAGTTAAATAAAATAATTTAAACGTAATGATAAAGTGAAATTAAAATAATTAAATCCCACAGTAATTAATTGAGAATAAAGAGATTTTAAACGCATAACAATAATTAATAATTAAGAAACACTTCAAAATAATTTTCACAAAATTCAAAAATCATAAAATAAACCCACTAAAAATCCAACAATTTTAAAATAAGAGAATAAATTTTTGAATCCATAAAAATAATTCATTCAGTAAAAATACACTAAAATACGGGGTGTTACAACCTAGGTTGCACCTCGAGCCAACATTCCCTACACATACAGCCACTCCACCGTCGACCACCATAGGGAACGTCGGATCACATCTTGGCAGCCATAGAAACCGCCGACAAGGCACACCCTGCCACCTCGCCTCATTCGGGTAAGCCACGCCGGAGTCTCCTCCCTTTCACGCTGGTTTTTCGGGTTGACAGTTCATTCTCTCTTTAAACTTATCTCTCTCTCTCTTGGTAAGCCTCTTCTCTTTCGCCCACATATTTCTACGCTTCTCGATTTTCTTCGTTCCTCTAGAGGAGGCTCTGACTCTGTTTCTCCACAAAATAAAAAGTTTTCTTAAGGCTTTTAGCCCCTGTCAGTTATACTCATAGGCAGCTTTTTAGTATTTACATAAATTGCCACTAAAAGCTTGCCGTCTAACCCTCCTGTAAAAGCAACTTTTTAATATTTTTACCAAAAATGACCATAATCCTTTTTGGGATGGACTCGCATGGGCCTTGTTTTAAATGGGTTATTTAAGTCAGCCTCCACTTATTTTAATTATTTAGTTGGACTTAATTAATATTATATGGATTTATGATGCTTTAGGTCCCCGAAAGGTTTAACTCTTTTAGAATTTAAAATGAGAAGACTTAGATTATTAGGAAAAACATGTCACCTTGTATTTTGGATCTAAATTTCTAAATATGTATTTAATTAGAAATTTACATAAGTTGCATATTTTATAGATATTCATTTTCGATCAAGTAATATTGGATTTAGCGCTACGAGTTAAGTAGCTTGATCATAAATTTGGATTAGCATATGTTAGCTAGTTATATATATTATTATTATTAAAGTCAGTTTCTTTTGAAGCTAGTGTTTACGTATCACGCATGTTCTGATATTTGCAAGCACGATATTCATCATGTTTTATTTTACATATTATAGTTATGTATGTATTATGTTTCTCATACATCTCACGTTGCATAAGACACGTAAGCTATCTTAAGTTTAAGTGCAAGATAAGATCATATCAGTATAACCAGATGACCATTCAGATACATGGTACTAATGAAATTTCAGGGTGGGTGTGCAAGCCATGGGCTCAAGCATGGTCCACTGTAGTATGCTAGAGTAATGCACAGTCGGCTTCCTTTGCTGCAGCAGGGGAAGTTAGTGCACAACCTTGCACATAGGGTTAAGTATGTTGACCAACCAGATAAGTTAGATCAGTCAAATAAATCAGATCAGTCAGTTAATTCAGATAAATCAATTATATGTATAGCATAAGCATCAACATGAATTATCATGATTTTAAGTTCTCAGCATAAAATATATTATGAAAAATCTTATGTTAAATATGTTTACATTATGATGGGTTCTTACTGAGTCATTGACTCATTTTAGTTTCTTTTATGCTTTTAAACCACCCCAAGTAAGCATGATGATGAGAACGAGCAGACGGGCCAGGTTTAGATGGAGTAATTGATTAAATTCTAGACAATATAGAATAAACTATTTTTTATGACATAAATTTTATTCAGTTTATTTTATTTAATATTGTTTGGAGACATGTTTTTATTAAATATATATTTTTATGAAATAAATGTAAATTTTTATTTTATTGAGATCTCTTGTCGGGATGTTTTTATGAAAATACGTGACATCTCCAACTTACGGGAAGGGGGTGTTACATATTAGTTCCTATATACCGTCATTTTGTTCCATGAAGTAGCTATGAAACTAGGCTCTTTCTTATTGGAAAGATTTGAATTTGGGTATGCTTTAATTTGTAATATAACTTGACCTGGTTGGCACGTCCTCTGCTTAGGATGCCATGCATAAACCAACAACGTAGTCTGAAGTCGTAACTTTGAACTGGTCCTACACTTGTTACTCAGGACTCCCTTCTCAAAACCATCACATACTCGTATATTATCCTTTCCTTTCAACTGATCTACAACACCACATCCCTTTAAAACACCTTGCCCACAAAGGTGTGGAAAATCGACTTTCAAAGGCAGCAATTCTTTCATGGAAGCATCGTTGTTGCTGATATATAAGATCGAAGCTCTATAATGCATGACTCGATTACTTGTTGATGAGTGTGACATTCAAGGACTTCCTCTATTTTAGACCCCATGCACGAGAATCTATAGAATGGTATATTATTGTTGATGTCGTGTTACACGGGCCTGGACAACTTCACGCCCCTGAGATATGATGTGAATTATTTGGAGCCCCCGACAGTGTTCCAGTATGGCTGTATGGTGACGGTTCGTACGTCTATGATGGTGAATGAAAATAAGTGATGTGAAAGTAAAAAGAGAGGACACCAAGATTTACGTGATTTGACAATATGCCTACGTCCACGGGAGTTTGGGGGGGCGGGGGAGGAAGTCTCTAATATAATATATCTGTTTACAATCACTCATGGATCCTCATATCTCAATGTATAGAGAAGGTTGGATCTCTTCCTATCTGTACGTTTCCCTTGATTCCTTTGCCAAAAAAGGTCCCCTTTAAAGTTGTTTAGGCATCCCCTTTTATAGGCTTGTCTGACCCCTTACTGTACATGCCAGCCTGTCTTGAGTTGACAAATCTTCCTTGCGTGATCCCTTTTGCCTTCTCCCCCTGATCTTCTGACACTTTTCAACCCTAATATCTCTCTTGTCCCATTCTTACCTCCCTCTGATATTTGCAGCCCTCATGTCTCACTCATGTCCCATCTTATCTCTTCCTGGCCCCCTTTTTTGTCCTTAGTAATGACTTGGTGGGCTGGATCCTAATTTTATGGGTTATGGGTATTTTTTCCCCTCACAGAATCCCACTAACTTTTAGTACCATTTTGGCTTTGGAAATTATAAAGAAAATTTATTGCCTCGCTATTTCCTCGGCTTTCTTTTCGCTTCTATTTCCTCAGTTTTTCTTTCCGCACCTATTTCCTCAGCTTTGTTTTCGCTCCTATTTCCTCAATATCTTTTCGCTCCTATTTTCTTAATCTCTTTTCGCTCTTATTTCCTTAGTCTCTTTTGGCTCCTATTTCGTCAGTGTCTTTTCGCTTTTATTTCCTTAGTCTCTTTTCGCTCATATTTCCTCAATTTCTTTTCGCTCATATTTCCTTAGTTTCTTTTCGCTTCTTAGTGTTGGGCTAGGCCCAATAATGCATCTCGAGCGCGGAGATGGACTAGGCCGCGTAAAGCGTGAGCACAGAGCTCGAATGGTGACGGGAGTCTAGTGACTCGATTTTGTTTGATGGAGATTCTGTTTGATGGAGATTCTGTTTGATGGAGATTCCGTTTGATGGAGATTCTATTTTGATGGAGATTCTGTTTCTGATGGAGATTCCTTTTGATGGAGATTCGATCTTTGATGGAGATTCCGTTTGACGAAGATTCTGTTTGATGGAGATCTTTGCATGAAGCTCAGCAAATCATTTAGACTGCATTGAGAATAGCTGTTAGCAAGTCAGAGCTCATAGCTCGGTTCCTGTGCTTTATACTTTGTGGATTGGCACTTATAGGTTGGCAGAGCCCGAAGGCCCTACTCCCTCACCAACGCATCTCTTTTTTGCACGAAGCTCGGCAAGTCATTTAGACTATGTTGTGAATAGCTGTTAGCAGGTCAGAGCTCATGGCTCGATTCCTGTGCTTTATATTTCGTGGCCGATCTAAAGACCGGGCTTGTTTCTGGTAGGTCAGGTGGTTCTTGACCTTTCGCTCCCGGCAGTTCTTTCCAATGATAAAAATAACTTTGTTAGTTGAAATAGAATTCACATGAACTTTGAGAGTAACAAACATGGAGTTGTTGTTTAGTCAGGGAGAGTCCGTGCTTGCCTGGGCAGTAGTGCAGAGCAGAGCAGAACAGCAGAGCCGAGTAGGATAGCTGAGCAGGAAAATCGAGCCGAGTAGAAAAGTTGAACCAAGCAGAAAATATGAGCCGTGCAGAACAATCCAAACCATGCAGAACAAAATAGCACAGCAGAGCAGAGTAGAATATCCGTGCCGATCAGGAAAACCGAGCCAAGCAAGAATACTGAGTCGAGTAGTAAAACTGAGCCAAATAGAGAAGCCGAACCGAGCAGAAAAATCCAAACCATGCAGAACAAAATAGCGCAACAGAGTAGAGTAGAATAGCTATGCCAAGTAGAAAAACCGAACCGAGCAAGAAAACTGATCCGAGTAGAAAATTCGAGCCAAGCAGGAAAGCCAAATAGAGCAAGAAAACCCGAGCCGAGCAAAACAAAAAAGTCTCATGCAAGTTGTGCAATTTCCTCCAATACATGATAGATGTAGCTGTGTGATGGTTTCCGAGTTGGTGCTTCATGTAATGAAGTGTATGCTCCGTGCATATATTTTACTGAGCTGAAGGATCTGTGCACTAAAGTGTATGCTCCTGTGCGGTGATCTTCGAGCAATAATTTTCAATGAGGGTGAGTTTGTGCGACTCCCGAGTTGAAGGATTCGAGCTACTGACTTCCAAGTAGGTGGTGTCAGAGTTGGAGAACGAGCTAGAGACTGAGCATGTGGAGACAGTGCCACCGTAGAACTCCCGTGTACATAGCGGGGTGTACACGGGGTGGGTAGACAAGGGCCCCCGTCGGTGGTTCACTTAGCGGCTGAGAAAGTGCCGGCAGTTCACTTAGTGACCGCCGACGAGACAACCGTGCTCGTGATTGGACGCTGACAGTTTTTTTTTTATTGTGTGCACAGCACCGTGTGCTTGGGTGCACAGCAAATGGCCATCGTGGGCCAGTCATTGGAATTGGAGACAGCACCAGCAAGAATAGATGTTGCCGGCAGACCTAGAGGACCTTCGTCGGTACCTCTTCCATCTGCAACATGGCTGGGTCGTGCGTTGGTTTTTGGTGTTACTGGACGTGGCTTGTGTGGAACCACGCCGGAGGGAGTGGGTGGTCATTGACCGGCCCAGAGGAGACAGACAGTGTCAGCACACCTCATGGTGGGTGCCGGCCCCCCTCTTCTGCCGTGTTGTGGCTGGGCCACGACATGGTCTCTTTGAGCATAGCGTGGTGCGCATGGGACAATGCCACTGTTGACGACCCCCTGGTGGGGGTTGTAGTTCTAGAGTTAGAGATTGCCGGAGGGTGACTGGGCTTGCGGTGTGGCGCCGCGAGCTTTGGGCACACAGGAGGCTGGGTCTTGTGCACTTGCACAGTGCACGGTGGCCCTGCCTACGGACGTGCATGCTCATGCACTGTGCACTTAAGTGCACAATGTTTTATCCAAGTACCGTGCAGGTCTGAGGAGAGTTTGTGTGCTACTGTGCACATAAGTGCACAGTATTCGCTTGTAATGTCTGAGCAACGCTGTATTCCATTCACATGTAATCTCTGAGCAGCGTGATTTTTACGCATTTGGTATTTACTGGGTGTTTTAATCCTTGCATAGTTCATTAGAATGAACTGAGTGTAAGGGAGCTCGATTCTCCGCTTGGGCATGTAAAGATTTTCTTGCCCCATTTTTTATGAATGTAAAAATTCAAAAAAGTTAAGAATACTTATTTTGAGGAAGCTTTATTCATCATTCAAAATTTATTCAGTGCACTAGAAAATCATCATTCGTCCACCTTCATTGCGTTCTTGTCCTGTGTTATCATAGGCTATTTGTCAGCTCTTCCTTCCATCGCTTCAGTTTGCTCTTCTTCACATCGCGAGCTGTGAGAGTGTGTTGTTGCCGGCCTACGAAGGATATGCGGGTTATGGGATAATAGAGATCCCACAAACGGCGCCACTGTTGATTTCGTGTTTCGCGGGTCTGGGCAACTTCACGCCCCCGGTATACGATGTGAATTATTTGGATCCCCAAGAAGTGTTCCGGTGAATTGAAAATAAGTGTTGTGAAAGTAAAAAAAGATGAGACTAAGATTTACGTGGTTTGGCAATATGCTTACGTCCACGGGGCTTTGGGGAGGGAAGTCTCTAATATAATATATCTGTTTACAATAACTCATGGATCCTCATATCTCACTGTATAGAGAAGGTTGGAACTCTTCCTATCTGTATGTTTCCCTTGATTCATTTGTTCAAAAAAGTCCCATTTAATGTTGTCTGAGCATCCCCTTTTATAGGCTTGCCTAACCCCTTACTGTACATGCCAGCTTGCCTTGAGTTAGCAAATCTTCATTGCGTGATCCTTTTGCCTTCTTCCCTGATCCTCTAACACTTTTCAGCCATAATATCTCTCTTGTCCCCTTCTTACCTCCCTCTGACATTTGTAACTCTCTTGTCTCACTCATGTCCTATCTTATCTCTTCCTGGCCCCCATTTTTATCCTCAGTAATGGTTTGGTGGGTTGGGCCCTAATTTTATGGGATATGGGTATTTTTCCCCTCACTGACGGAAAAAATACCCATGGCCCAAGGGAGAGATGATGGTGCAGACTAGTTAAAAATCTTGTAAAAGAAGAAGAAGAATCTTGGAATTGCCAGCCCACAAGTGTGCTAAAAATTAGTGGGCTTCTGTGAGGGGAAAAAAATACCCATAGCCCGTAAAGTTAGGGCCCAACCCACCAACCCATTACTAAGGACAAAAAGGGGGGTCAGGAAGAGATAAGATAGGACATGAGTGAGACATGAGGGCTGCAAATGTCAGAGGGAGGTAAGAAGGGGACAAGAGAGATATTAGGCTTGGAAAGTGTCAGAGCATCAGGAGGAGAAGGCAAAAAGATCACACAAGGAAGATTTGCCAACTCAAGGCAGGCTGACATGTACAATAAGGGGTCAGACAAGCCTATAAAAGGAGATGCCTAGACAACATTAAAGGGGACTTTTTTGGACGAATGAATCAAGGGAAACATACAGATAGGAAGAGCTCCAACATTCTCTATACAGTGAGATATGATGATCCATGAGTGATTGTAAATATATATATATATATATATATTATATTGGAGACTTCCCTCCCCAAACCCCCGTGGATGTAGGCATATTGTTGAACCATGTAAATCTTGATTTCATCTCTTTTTACTTTCACAACACTTATTTTCCATTCACCGTCATAGACATACTAACCGCCACTGTACAGCCTCACCAGAACACTACCGAGGGCTTCAAATAATTCACATCGTATATTGGGGGCGTGAAGTTGCCCAGGCCAGCAAAACACGACATCAACAGTGGCACCATCTGTGGGATGTACAGATAAAAATTAGCGGGAATCCAAGATTCCAAGATTTTTAGCACACTAGTTATGGGACAACAGGCTCCTGCCAACTGATCATCCAGAAGGATTCCCTCTTGAAGAAATTTTAAAATGTCCACAGCCCATTCTGGGGGTTGTAGGACCTCGACAGTTGATATCCGTATCCCCACTGCTGCCACGTCAATGGTTCGAACCACAAAGTGATCTAGGAGTGGGAATTCTTCTTGCCCTAAGGCAGCTTTGGCTAGCCAATCTGCTTCTTGGTTTTCTTCTCTCGGAATCTGATGGATGGTAGAGTATTGGAAGAGATCCCGCTCTTCTCCTACCCGTTGGAGATATTTTTTCAGATTTTCTCCTTTCGTAAGGAACTGTTCGGTTACTTGCCTCACGACTATCTGAGAGCTAGCCTTTACTCCAACTTCAATTGCACCCAAAGATCTGGCAATCGTTAGACCCGACAAGAGTGCCTCATACTCGGCTTTGTTGTTGGTGACTTTGAATTCAAGTTTGAGCGCGTAATCAAGTTTTTCTCGTAAGTTTGTTATTATATGCACTCCCACTCCTCCCCCAGACTGGCAGGATGAGCCGTCAATGTAGACTTGCCACGGCTTGCCCTGGGGCATGACGACCATCTCCTCTGGAAAGTTAGAGAATTCGACTATAAAATCTGCTAACACTTGGCCCTTTATTGCGGTGCATGGAAGATACTCGATCTCAAACTCACTTAGCTCGATCGCCCAATTAGTGATTTATGGTGGCAGGCTGGTTTTCACACCTTTGGAAAAAATGTGTTCATGAAAGATATGGTGTTGTACTCATAATGTGCATGTTGTATTCCCCATCCTTGTATCAATATTTCATTGCGATATGCCTACAGAGTAGAGGGAATGGTGTCATTTTGATGTTGTATTCCTGCCATGTTATATATATTTGTACCATATACTTTATTTGTTGATAAAACTAAAAATTCCAAAAATATCTTTTTCATTGATGATTTGAGATTGAAAAACCAGTAGTTTAGATCCCAAATACACATAGAGGGGGTGAATAGTTTTTTTAAATTTATTGGACTATTTAAATTAAAAATCAATCAATCAAATCATAAGAAATAATCAACACATCAATTTTGGTAACGAAATGGAAATTTATTTGAAAAAAGTTTTCAAAATCTAAAACCATTTTGGGTGTAATTCGCTAAGTAAAATCTAATGTAGAAATTAAATTAATTGCAGCCAATTTCAAAACACTTACAACACCCTTGAAGTAATTAAATCTAGCTTGCAACACCACAAACATCCAATTAAATCTCTATATCCAGGCAACTTTGGAAGTCCTTCCAATCAACGAGCATGTCCACACCAATGGATTCAACAACACTCAAATAAGAGTATAATATGATGGATGTTTGTTTATTATGAAAGAATAGATCTTTAGGGTTTTATCTTATAAATACAATGACTACAACAATTTTGGTGTCTCTCCACACCCTAGAAGTTGTGTATATTATTCTATATATATTTAGGGTTTGTGTAGGTCCCAGTGAAAAAGTGTTTATCATGATTTTCCTAAAGTAAAGGTCGAGCCAAATATCATGCGAATGTTCTGTCTAGTTTTTCGATCGTGACATTGTCAAACTATTTTGGCCCTATAAATGTTGAAATTTGAAGATACTTGTTAAACATAAATATGTAAATAATTGAGTTATCTTTCCAACATCACTAAGATCACCTCAATCCAATAATAGGGTCCAAGATTATTTTTGATTTAGTCATCCTAAGTTGATCTCATCAAGCTTACGAATTTGCAAGCTTCACATTTTTTGTTCCAATTGTAACTTAGACTCTACCCAACATATTGACAACTCAATAGGACCTACTTTTGTCATAAGAACATGCCAACATATTATATTTGCATTAACCATCTACCTCTTGGTAATCCTAGGAAAAAGCTTCTATCTAATTCAATTAACTTAGTCTAATCCTAGCAAACCACCAAAATAGAACTAAACAAGTTACATGTACAGAAACACCAAAGTACCTTTTGTTGTTCTAAAATGATCAACAAGCACATCAACATACAAAGAACAAATAGATAACTGGAGGTAAACAAAAATAAGAACATAATATCAATACAACATAATGTCAAGATCATCAACTATTTTTCTCCTATATCTATCATCCAACTCCCCTAAGTAGCATAACTCACTCTAAGTCAAGTACGACATTATTCTCTTCCTTGTTGTAAGAAAATGACAAAGAGATATGATACATGCACTGATATATATTGAGAGGAGAGTATTTTTTTTCTTTTTGAATCAAACAATCTATCATCTTTCATATATCAGTAAAATAGTCATTACAACTCTTATCCTGTAACACAATAGAAAAAAACCCCTCAGGGCCATCCTCTATCCAGACCAACTCTTCACTAGACATAATAGCAAACTGTGCAAGAAAGTGAGCTACTCTATTTCCTTCTCTAAATGTGTGCTTAAGTATCCAATTTGGATGTGTACAAAGAATTCCTTTAATATCTTCTATAATCTGTCCATGCCATTCCAAGCACTCCTCTCTATCATTCACAGCTTTAATCATCTCCAATGAATCACCCTCGAGTACTACCTTCTGTATATTAAGCTCTGCACATAAGCAAAGGGCCCTCCATAAAGCAGTCGCTTCACCAATCACAGCAGATTGGATACAATCTTTTGGCAAGCATAGAGAAACCTGTACATTCCCTTCCTCATCTCTAACCACCACTCTAGCTCCCATCTTTCTCTGGTTTGCCTTGAAAGCAGCATCCCAATTTACCTTTACAAAGCCTTCTTTTGGAGCTTCCCATCTAACCATCATTCTCTCCACTGCAGTAGGTTTAATTCTCTCTATCCCCTTTTGTTGTGCTTGTTGGAACTCATTAAGATTTGCTCTTGCTTGCTACAATACACTCTCAGGGCTAGTAAACTTCCTTTCAAAAATCCACCCATTCCTTCTAAGCCATATATATCGCATAATAGATACCACCAACTCCATACTTTCCAAAGGCAATTCAGCTATTAATTTCCTCCATACCACAACCAAATCCACCTCAGATGACATCCACTTCTGCACTGGACTTTCCTTCTCAGCCCATACATCCATTGTTGCAGGACAGCTCCATAAGACATGGCAAACAGTTTAAATAGGACAAACTAGCTTCTTCACCACCTTTCTTCTATAGAGGTTCTCATTAGTGCGAAGGCAATTATTAAGGGCATTCCATAAAAAAATTTTAACCACTCCCGAGGGATTAAGTTGCCACAACTCTCTCCATCCTTCTTTAATCTTCCTCCCATCAGATGGTTCCCCTTTCAAATCCTTCTTCCTGCTAATATCAAGATGGTAGGCACTCCTTACACTATAATACCCATTCTTAGAGTAAGCCCATATTCTTCTGTCCTCCAAACCAGAATAGCTCACAGGGATATTGTAGATGACTTCAGCTTCCTCATCATTAACAGTAGCCTTCACTACCTCTCTATTCCACTTACCATCATTCCCAATCAACTCTGCCACCTTTGCTTCAGCATTCAGATACTTAACAGAAGACTGCACTCGATGAGAAGGTTTATTAGGTAGCCATTTATCATCCCATTCTTTTATATTTAAACCATTGCCCACTCTCCATACAAGCCCTTCCTTCAACAATTTCATAGATCTCCATATGCTTCTCCAGATCATAGAAGGTCCATAGCCCCAGCTTAGAGTTCAATACATCAGAATTTTTAAAATACTTAGCCCTTAACACCATGGCAGCAATAGAGTTTGGTTTATTAACAAGCCTCCAACACTGCTTTGCTAAGAAAGTAGTATTGAAACTTTCCAACTCTCTAAAACCAAGTCCACCAATCATCTTTGCACATCCCATCTTCTCCCAGCTAGCCTATTGAATTTTTTTCTCATAGTTTTTATAACCCCACCAAAATCTAGCCATAATACCAGCTATTTCCTTACACAACCTTTTAGGCAACCTAAACACACTCATATGGTATGTAGGAATGGACTGAATAACTGCTTTAATTAAAACTTCTTTACCAGCAGGAGATAGAAATTGATTTTTCCAGCTGTTGACCTTCTGCCAAACCCTGTCCTTAATTCCTCTAAAAGTGTCATAACGAGCTCTTCCAACCATAGTAGGCAACCCCAGGTATTTTTCACAGCTACTTTGCACCCTTGCCCCAAGATCTTGCACAATCCTCTCCTTCTCTTCCTATCTAACTCGGGAGCTAAATAACATAGTGGTTTTTTGTAGATTCATGCACTGACTAGAGGCCTCTTCATATACCCTTAGGATTTCCTTCACTTTCAACCATTCAGTCCATTTAGCCCTTGCAAAGATGATACAATCGTCAGCCAATAGGAGATGAGAGACCCTTATACCTCCTCTTGCAGTAGCCATTCCTTTAATTTCACCCTTTTCCTTAGCTGCATTAATAAGGCTACTCAACCCCTCAGCACACAACAAAACAGGTATGGGGATATTGGGTCCCCATGCCTAATGCCTCGTGAGGGATATATAACATCACCTGGCCTTCCATTAACCAACACAACATAAGATACAGAAGTTATACATTCCATAATCAAGCCAACCCATCTCTCCCCAAAACCCATTTTCTGCATAACAGCTTTTAAAAAAACCCACTCAACCCTGTCATAAGCTTTTGATATATCGATCTTCAGTGCCATACTTCCTCCTTTCCCCTTGGACCTGGTCTTCATTGAGTGCAATATTTCATAAGCTGCTATCACATTATCCAAGATCAACCTACCAGGAATAAAAGCACTCTGGTTTTTAGCAATGATCTCATCAAGCACCAACTCCAGCCTGTTTGCAAGAGTCTTCGAAATTAGTTTGTACAAAACATTGCACAAGCTAATTGGTCTGAAATCACCAACCTTCTTAGGCTCAGACACTTTTGCTATAAGGGCCACATAAGTAAAATTGATAGATTTGTCAAGTACACCCCTATTTAGAAAACTCAGCACTACATCACAGACCTTATCCCCAACTGTAGACCAAAAGGTTTGAAAAAAGCATGCAGCAAACCCATCAGGGCTAGGGGCTTTCAATGGACCCATTTGCTTGAGGGCTGCCTCAACTTCGTCCCTAGTGAAAAGCTTTTCCAAATCATCATTCATCTGTTCAGTGACTCGAGTCCCAATGGATTGTATCCCCTTCATCACCTGATCATAAGAAGGGGCTGCTGTTTTATAAACCTCAGTGTAATATTGTCTAAAGGCCTCCACTACCTCCTCATTCCCTTCCTTTAATTCTGAGTTAGCATTCAAAACAGAAATGATTTGGTTCTTTTTCCTTCTCTGCTTAACACAAGCATAAAAGAACTTAGTATTTTTATCTCCTAAGGAATACCAATTCCTTTTTGCCCTCTGCCTCCACCTTATATCTTCCTTCTCCAACAATAATCCCACCTCTTGTTGTAATCTGTGAAGTTCTGTAACATTGTGTGGCCTTTCTCTATCCTGCAGCTCCTTGATTTTCTTGTTCAATAATTCAATATCCTGACATCTCTCCCCATACCTTCTTCGAAAAGTACTGCTCAACTTACCACCACACTTTCTCAACATTTTCTAGACACTCACAAGAGGTTCTTTGGCACACTGAGTAGTGTCAACCCAAGCTGTTTTGATTACCTCTTCACATTCATCCTCTCTTATCCAACTTGCCTCAAACTTAAAAGAATATTGTCTTCTTGAACCAAATCTCCTATCCTGCCTCACATACAACATAATTGGAACATGATCTGAACTACTTGCTGTGAGCCCTTCCACTTTAGCCTTCCCAAACATATTAATCCATTCACTGTTAACAACAAATCTGTCCAGCCTCTTCTTTGTAAAAGTGTGGTCTGAATGTCTGTTACTCCATGTAAAACTGTTACCACTCATTCCCACATCCACCAGTTTGTTCACTTCTAAAGCTTCCCTAAAACCCGATATCAATTTCTCCTCTCTTCTATTTCCTCCCCATTTCTCATTTTGTGATAATAATTCATTGAAATCGCCAGCTACACACCATGCCCTTCCATCACGTGGATTCAACTGCTTAAGAAGCTCCCATGATTGCCACCTTTTACTTGCATCTGGATGTCCATAGAATCCAGTAAAACACCAGCTTCCATGATCCCCAACTGTAACAGAGGCACTAATATGCCACTGTGAGTAACTCTTTATCACTACATCATTTTCCACCTCCCAAAACAAAGCTAAACCACCTTTTCTTCCCAGTGGATTAATAGCCAAACACCCTTCCATTCCCAACCTCCTTTTTAACTTTTCAATAGTAGCTTTAATGAGTGTTTAAATGAGAAACACAATTTTGGTCCTCTTATTCTTCACCAAAAGGAAAAGATCCTGAACTGTTCGAGGGTTCCCAAGCCCTCGGCAGTTCCAACATATGGTATTCATAATGCCAGGTGGTGCTGCACAACAGCCACCACCCCTAGTCCATCATCACAGATCATATCATCATAACTTTTCATTTTCTTTCCTTCCATCCGCATATCATCTCCATCCCCCACACACTCAGTGCCTCTCTTCACCCCAGAATTTATGCTAGAAGACTTACCTGACTCAGGCCTAGTTCTAGCCCTTCTCTTCCATCGTGAAGATCTTGTGCAATCCTGGTTTTGTTCAATTTTATTGGAGCTTAACTTCCCAGTCAACAAATTGTTCTTCTGCAGCTCATTCACCTCTTGATCATCATTCCCCACACAGATTGGGGGTATAGTCACTATTTCTTGAGGTTTCATAAGCAACTCCCGATTTTCACACAGTTGAGAATGCACATCATCCACTCCCTTTCCCTCCTCAGATGCCTCCTCAACCCTCTCTTCCTCTTAAGCCTCCCCTTTCCTCTCTTCTTCATCAACTCCATGAAAAGGATCTGAACAATCACCCCTCTCCTCTCCTCTTCCTCCCCCTTTTTGCTCTTCCACCTTGACTGCACCTCTTCTATTTTGAGGAAGAGCTCGAAGCCAAACACCATATTGACCTACACTCCCCTCACTCTCCTTACAACCATCCTTACCATGGACAATTCTTCCACTGCTAAAGCATAATCTAGGTAATTTTTCATACTGAAAATGTACCCAAATTTTCCTTCCATCCACAACGATAGTCCTGCCTCTGGCTACAGGTCTTCTCAGATCACACTCCACCTTTACCCTCAAGCATTTCCCCCATGCCGAACCATCCTTCTGCACATCAACTTCACTAACCTTCCCTATCGAACTCCCAATCAATTCCCCCATTTGTTTATTCATATAACTCAATGGTAGATTTAACATTTGTACCCATAGGTATGCATGGTCAAAATCAAACAAGCTTGGTTGCAATCCACCATTAAAATCAAGCAAAACAAAAAGGTAACTGTCAAACAACCATGGACAGCCATCAAGCACCTTCCACTTATCTCGTCGATTAACAAAGGTAATCACAAAGCAATTACCTCCAATTTCTTGAAATTCAAGGGGCTTACCAACCTTCCACACTTTTTCCATCATAGATCGAGCAACTTCCTTTCTGATTCTGCGCTAAGAGATTATCTTCCCAACCAAACTTCTTTCCCCCTTCAGTTCCGTCGAACCACGTACACCTTTCCCAATCTCAATCGGACAATCCTCCTCATCTTTCAGCTTCAATATCTTCCATACTTCCTCCATTTCCTCCATCACACTGCTAAGCCTGCACTCGCAAGCAAAGAGAACCTTCCTTCCTCAGTAGAGGAAGAAGACGTAACTGCTTCACCTCAAAGGGTTCTCCACAGCGGGAAAAGCTGTTGAGAGAAGAATTTTATTACCTCATGCTCTAATTTGGATGTTGATATGTTAAGACGAAAGGAGAGTATTAATTAATAATGTAAAGTGACAAAAAATTCAGATACTATGTCAAAATGCCTTAAGTCACTAATGTATGAGAAAATATGAAATCATAAGAAAATTAAAACAAACATATACTTGATTTTGATCAAAAAATTTAATGAAATTAATTTAATCACACTAAAAGACATGCAACATAAGGAAAATGCATCTTATCTCAATAAAATTTGCAAGTAACATAATATGGTATAAAATTTCCTGAGTGTTCCCGTACAAGTGTAACGTGACTCATTTGAGAAGCTTATGATTGCAATAGTGTGAGTGGGGTTGGACTGTAACCTGAAACCATCAGTATAAAGAAATAGTTTCTAGGAATGAAAGGTCAAAAACCCAATGTTGCATGAGGCATAGAAAATTTTGTTTTTTCCACCTTTCAATGAGCTGATTTGTTCTCTTTTCTTGTTACTCGTCACCTTTTTTCTTTCAGTTTTGAGCTTTGGCTCTTCCATACACAAGTTCTATAATTTACCCTCTTTTTGTAGGAAAAAGTGCTAGATAATATTTTGTATGAAGCACTTTTATTTAAGCACATAGAGATATAAAATAATAAAGGTAATCTAGCCCATGATCAGTTCTCTCCAGGAGTTATGTTTCCCTATACCTCTTATTGCTCTCCAAAATCTTACGTAAGTGGTAAAACATCGATCAATCAAGTTGGGTGTGCATTAATGTGAGGAGCAAAACATAAATTACATACAATACACTTATCATGCATAAATTTGAAATATTTAAAACATGACACCCTTTTCATAATGTACATGCAATGAGTATATCAAAATTAATCCCATTAATGATATATTCATATACAATAAAAATATTTTTAGAATTTCTCACTTCTCAAAATTTTCTTTTTATTTTTCCTAAAGGAAAGAATTGAAAGTAATTATAAATTCAAAAGAAATATAAGCCAAAATACGCAATGTAAACATAAAACAAGAAACAAATGCAAAATAATCTAAGCATTAAGAGTATTCCTAGGCATGTTGTGTCTCCCTAATACTAGGTAAGACCATTACCACTCCCCTTGATGGGTGAATGACATCAACTTTAGGAACTCAAATTCTCTGAAGTCTATGTGCATGTTTATGAGTTCAAGATAATTTTTCTAAGTCATGGAATCTATTAAATAAAACACTCATATTCTTGGCTAAGTACCAACTCATTCATATGCCCTTGGGGGTTCAACCTAAAACAATTATGTGAAATATGACCAATCTTACCGCAATGATGGCAAGTAGAGACAAACCGCGCGTTGAGAAAGTGGTATCTTGGGAGGATGTGGTACCTTGGGCTTAGAAATATTAGCCTTCTTGCTTTTATCCATAGACAATAAAATTTACTTTCTTCGCACCAAAACAAGAATACATAGAATCAGTCACAAAACCAAAACCAGATTTATCTTGAGAATGCATTTGATTTTGTAGCAATATATATTAAGTGTATTACTAGAGATCAATCTGTTCAAATAATTTTCAGGCTCAATTAATTTCTTCTCAAGTGATTTATCTTTTCCAATGAACATAGCAATATCAGATTTTAAAATGTCACAAGTAATATAAATCACCCAACTATTTATATATATATATATATATTTTATTCTCACATTACTCTAGCTTCTTAAGATATGCAATATTGATATTTTTCGTTTTAAGGCACTCTTCATAGAGACTTTCATATGTTAGCTTCAAATCAGATTCATTCTCATCAGATGCATATCCATGTTTAAACATATTCTTACATCTAGAAACACAATTAACTCCAATTAATAGACAAAGCAAAGGTCATGGAATTAACATTTTAACTCATATGATAAAGACAGTACAGTAGAGTCAGTTGACTCAAATTTAGTGTTACTCAAGGATGAATTCATTGCTTTCCTTTGGTTCTCTTGTAATTAGGGCACTCAATGTGAATTTGCCCAAAACCATGACACTCACAACATTGTATATCCTAGGGTACCTTGTGCTTGGAGACCCTAGTGTATTTCTCAAAGCTCTTTTCGTTGGTTGGGACAATGTGTATTCATAGATTTGTAGGTAACCTATCAACTCTTCAATCCTCATATTATCTAATTCTTTACTCTCCTCTATTGCTATAGCCTTAGGTCTAAACTTCTCTTGTAAAGATTTTAGGACATTTCTAACCATCTTAAGTTCAACGATTTTCTCACTTAGATTAAAATTTGAATGTACTATATCATTGATTCTGGCATAAAAAGCCATAAAAAATCTCATCATCTAGCATTTTGACTTCCTAAAACCCTAGGGTTAACATCTGAATTTTAGAATTTTTTACAAATCAAGTTCCTTCATGAGTGACCTTTAATATGCCCAATGCATCTTTGAAAATTTAACAAATTGATATTCTCTTAAATTCTTTAGAAGAAATAGTCATAAAGATTGCATTTAAACATTTACTTCCTCAATATATTGATATCCTTGGGAACTTCTACACCCTTAAGAGATAGGACTTTTCCATCATTTTTCTACGATCATCCACACCCATTCATTTATTGACTTGAGAAAAGCTCTCATTAAAGCTTTTCAATAGGCATAATTGTTGCCATCAAAGTAAAGGGCTGATGAGGGATTGCGATGATCTTTCTATTTTAACCACCAGATGCAAGATCATACTCAAGAACAAAATCCTAGCAAAGTGAACCTCGTTTTGATACTAACTAAAAACTTAGTGGTTCAAATCCCAAAATCAGTGAATTAGTGTTTTCTAAATTTATTGGACTATTTAAATTAAATCAGTCAATCAAATCATTAGAAACAACAAACACTATCAATTTTGGTAACAAAGTGGAAACTTAATTGAAAAATGTCTTCAAAATGTAAAATCACGCAGAGGGTAAGTCACCACCTAAAATCTACTGAAACTAAGTTCGTTACAACCAATTTAAAAACACTTACAATCATACCCTTGAAGTAACTAAATCTAGTTTTTAATACCACTATTATCCCACTTGATCTTCGCATCTAGGCAATTGTGAAAATCCTTCTGGCCAATGAACACGTCCACACCAATGGACTCAACAACACTCAAACATGAGTATATTAATATGATGGATGTTTGTTTATCAGGAAACAATCGATCTCCAATGCATAATGGACCTCCTTATGGTTTTCCCTTAAGAATAAAATGTATACGCAACTCTAGCCTCTCTACATACTATAGAAATCATGCATATTATCTTATATATACTTAGGGTTTGTATAAGCCACTTAGAGAGTCCAAAACGTAGTAGAAAAAAATTAGCTTTTGAAATTTTCGCTTGAGCAAAGGTTGAGCCAATTGTCGAGTGAACTTTCTGTCTTGTTTTTTGATCATGACCTTGTCGAGCTATTTTGACCCAATAAATGGTGGCATCGGAAGATCTTTGTGAAACATGAATTTGTAGATAATTGATTTATCTTTTCAAAGCAACCATAGGAGGAAGACTCTTTTAGATGCCGTTTGGATAGTGAGTTGAAATGAGATGAGTTGCGATGAAAGTTAAAAGTTGAATAAAATATTATTAGAATATTATTTTTTAATATTATTATTATTTTGAGATTTGAAAAAGTTGAATCATTTATTATATTTTGTGTGGAAATTTAAAAAAATTGTAATAATAAGATGAGATGAGATGAGATGAGATGAAACACTTCTTATATTCAAACGGGGTCTTAGTCTCACATGGGCTCCAGTACCATGAAGACAATGAGCACAACGTGTTTGAGCAAAATACTCAAAAACTTAAAATGACTAGAAAATATAGATTATATTATTTATATTATATCTTAACATTATATTATATTTATACTTATATTATATCTTAACATTATTTTTCTTCAATTTATTTAAAAAAACAAAATGTATATACTACAACAAATACTGATTTTTTCCAGGTGGGAAAAAGTATATCTTTAGTGGGAAAATTTTTTTTTCCACCAATTTGTTCCGTGGGAGATTTGTGGCATATAATAGGTGGAGTCTTTTTCCACCAAACCACAAGTTCATGGGAAAAGCCTTCTTTTTCCTACGACATTTGTGGCGGTTAAAACGTTTTTGCTTCGTGGCAAATAAGGTCTTATCTTGTATAATGTGGTGAGAAAAAACATCATTCTCTATGAAAACAGGTTGTGGCAAAAAGTATTTATCCACGACATATCTCCGTGGAAAAAGTGATCTTTGGTATTTATGATAAAACACTTTTCTGGGAAATATATATTTTCCACCAAGTATTTCATTGGAAATACTTATTTATGAAGAAATTTTATCGTGGGAAATAATTACTTCTAACAAAAAAAAAAAAAGCATTTGCCATGAGTTTCATTCGCGGCAAATGCTAAGAGATTTCAAAAAAAAAATTTTGTCAAATAAAAAAATGAAACTGAGCAAAAAATAATCATAACAAATAGTCTAATATAGGCTATAATTATTATATCCGAACCAATGACAAATTATAACTAACCCAAACAACTACATTTAATTAAAATTTGTTTATAATTAAACTAACTTTAATTTAATTAATCAATGAAAAAATGCGCAAGTTTCCTAAACTAAGCCCCATCACACAATCCATTGTTCATGCATAGCACACTTAACATAATCAAATCTGTCCAATTCTTGGACTTCAAGTTCCTCATGTAAATTCAAATCCATAAACCATTACATTTAAGTAAAATCTAACATATTTGCAGCCCATACACATACTCAATTTATCAACTATAAAACTTACTAACATATTTGCTGCCCATCTACATCAATCCAACACAATTACAAATTTTAAAATTTTAATAAGCTTCATTCATGGCTCCACACAATTCCTAACCTTCACATAATTTTTCTTGGTTCATTGAAACCAATACATTTAATGTATAAATCTGCTCATATTATTTATACACCAACCCCAAACACAATCATAAAGATTTATAAGCTTCATTCATGGCTCAAATCAATTCCAACCCAATATAACACAACTTGCTTATATCCAAGCATTCAAATACAAGATCATTTAATCAAGTGTCCTTATTAATCTAAGAGAATGGGAAATAGAGGTTATACCAAAACTCTAGGGGATAAGAATGTCTCAGATGGTTGGTGGTGAAGCTGCTGGTAGGCTTGAAATAGGAAAAGTAGCTGCAACAAAAAGAACTTTCTCATCATTGTGCCCTACTTCCTAAATCGTAAGAAAGAAAAGATCCAGTAATGTTAAGATCTAATAAATTGAAACAATTAATCAAATTCAAAGTATGTTGGAAGATTAATAGAATGACACGAAAATTTGTTATTGTGGCAGTTAATTAATTCTCAACATTAAATCTCTAATCTTCAGAGGCCCAACATACTCTTCAAAGCACAAGACAAAGGCAATAATAATTATTTATCACTCCAACAACACAAGTGAAGCCACTCCATTCCATCCACTCTATTGCAATCCAAATAGACTATCGCCCAACCAACAAACCAAAAACATACAACATGCTTGCTGCCCCAAAAGAATTTTAATTCATTTATCACTTGAGCCCAACCTAAATCCACCATACAATCCATTGTTCATGCGTAATACACTCAACATATTCAAACCTGTCAAATTCTTGGACCTCATGGTCCTCAAATAAATTCCAATCTATAAACCATTGTACTTAAGTAAAATCTAACCAACTCTTCAACTAAATCAATATACACATATAAATTAAATCCATTTTCCATTTAAACTCAATATCCAACAAACCCAAATAATTAAATAGCTTCACAAATCTCAAACCGATAGAATCATCAACACATACTAAAGGTGAAAGAGGCATAATAGCTTAAGATTTTCAAACAAATTATAGGTAAGGAGAAGTGAGAACAATGGAAACATAAAGGTCTGCCATACCTCGGCCCATATTTGTTGTAGTGAGTGAAGCCACTCCATTCCATCAATACATAACACACTTGGCTACTTAGCACCAAATTCACAAATTCCTCTACACACTTCCATATACATGATTCAACTAATAAAGCATACAACATGCTTGCTGCCCATGTAATTTAATCGAGCAAACTTACACTTCATCCATCTAGCACTTGAGTTCAATACAAACCCATTACACAACAATATCCATAAATTTACACAACAATATCCATTAATTGATTTGTTTTTTTTCTCATTTTCAGAACACATAGTACAACCTCAAAACAGAACACATGGCACCAACATACATACACAAAATCATACTAAAGTCACCTATAGTTAAACCAAGCTCATTAGCCAAATACCAAATTCGAAACATAGGAAATCATATAGTAAAACAACTCCATCATCATTCGGTTAGGACCAAAACAGAGCATTTATAATATTTTGCAACATAGAGAAAAAAACACAACCCAAGACACAAGCTTTCCATGACAAAAGAATTCGGTTGGCTTCAAAATAATACTCAAATCAAATGGAGTCAAGTTAGGGCTTTTACCTTGGTTCTTAGCTCCTTCTCAAGATGTAAAATGGAGGACCAAATAAAGCTATAGGCGTGTAGAGGAAAGAACACAAATGATTGCACTAAAAAACCCCAAACCGAAACATCAATGGGTAACCTTCCTTGAAGAAATCGAAACCCATTTGAAACCATAATAGAAAGTGAATCAAAATGGTCTTACTTTCAAGGTTTTCCTTTGGAAAGATGAGAACAAGACCTTAAATCAAACTTGGAAATAAACTAAAATGGGTAGAGGGATGAGGGCATCGCACGACTTGGGAGGAAGAAAACCATTTGCTTAGTTGCTATGGTCACACGGCTTGGAGGAAGAGATATGAGGGAGCTGGGGTGGAGAAACGGTTGGTGACTGGAGGAGCCGTAGGCGGCTGAGGGTGGCGATGGCCATGGCTGGAGACGGCGGAGGTGCACGGATCTGCTGGGATTTGAGAGAGAGAGAGAGAGAGAGAGAGAGAGAGAGAGAGAGAGAGAGAGAGAGAGAGAGAGAGAGAGAGAGAGTGAGAGAGAGAGAGAGTCGGTGAGAGGGCGAGGGGCTGAGGGAGAAGACCCCGGTGGCTTGCCGGCAAGGAGAGCCTTTCGTGGTGGCGCAGTGGGGAGGAGAGCCTCGAGAGGAAAAGAAAGGAAGATGGGTTTTAAAATTTTATTACTATTTGCAGCTAGTTCTCATCGCTGCAAATGGTACTTAGTCGCCCCAAATATAATAGCCAGAATTACAAGTTTATTTGTGGCGATTAATAATCGCCGCAAAAAGATATTAATCTTGTTGCAAAAACTATTAGCCCACGAGAGGAAAATATTTTTGGTAAGATTATTTTCGGCGATACAAAGTCGCCGCAAAAAATTACTAACGTTGTCGCAAAAACTATTTACCCACGAAAGTAAAAATAATTCTGTAAATTTATTTTCGGTGGCCTGTTATCGCTGCAAAAAATGTTTATTTCGTGGCAAAAAGTTTTTTTCCACAATGTTTTACTTGCCGATGTGATTTCGTGGCAAAAGGCTGGTCTTTTTTCCCACCGACTGTCTTCGTGTCATCAGTATACTATTTTCTACGATCATATATCGTGGGAAAAGCCCACATTTGTTGTAGTTATGGAATAAAAAATATAGATATATAAAGTCTTCTTTCTAATTTTAATAATATTTTATTCGAAATCATTTGAAGGTAGGGACCCCGTGTCATCCTTGCTGCGTTATTAATTATAAAGATACCAAAGGAGTAATAATTCTTAGAAAATATTGTTTATCATCTTTATAATCACCATTTCATCATCAATATGTATCATCAATCAACTAAGTAAAAAATAATAAATAATACTCAATAAATTAATATCATATAAGTACTAGATATTAATAAAAAATTAATAATTCTAAGGATGATGAATAATATATAGTTATCAGATCAGTTGATCAAGCACAACAACGTAAATGCCCACACAAGCTAGTTGGATCAAAATATGAAAAAAAAAAACCAAGCTGGACGAGAAAGAAAGAAATACGGACTGTCCATGGTCAAGCTGGCCGGTTCATGAAAACTTGAATCCCTCAAACTACCATGGCGGTATAGTCCCTAAAAAACATTACCTGAAAAAAAAAAAAAAGAAAAGAAAGAAAGAAGCAACACCAGATCACAGAGGGCTCACTGGCCTGCATATATATATATATATATAAATATATATATATATATAATTCACTATAAGAGATTCTGCCTTTTGCGGCCAAGTTTTATTCCAGCGACTTGTTTTTCGCCGCAAGTCAGTTTTTGTGTTTCTGTCGTTTCATTTCCGGCTTGGGCTAATACGTCACAAAAAAACAATTTATTACGGCGAAAATATGTCGTCGCAATAGGTATTGACTTTCGTCTGCATGTGTTTTGAGCTTTTACAGCAATATTATGTTGCCCTCGCCCGCTTATTTCTTCTGTCATACCCGGGCGGCCTTTTAAAAAGAAAGTAATGTGTTTAGCTTCAAAGGACCTTGGACGTCGACGTTTGGTAAGTTTTTTTTTTGTCTTTTTTCTCCTTCCCCTGGCAACTCAGTTTCTTTTCCCCCGAGCATTTTCTCTGCGTCAATAAACAGCCTCCCCCACGTTGTGCAGTTACCCTCCTTCCTCTTTTATTTTCTTTTCAAATCTCTCAACCGTCCACTCTAAGTCTCTTATCTCTAAGTGCAGATCTCCCTTACTCTCCCTTTCTTGCAATTTTGTTTGGTGATTGTGGGGTACCTAGGTTTTGACCACTAGAAGGTTAGCATCTCTCTCTCTCTCGCTCTCTCTCTCTCTTCCTCCCTCTTTGTTTCTCACACTTATGCACTCAGGCCGGTTTTCTTTCTTCTTCCATGAAATCTCTATGATTTTTGTGGGTAGTTCGTGGGTTGCCTTAAATCGGTGTCGCAGGCAAGCACCATCGTTAGAAACACTGGATTTAGCTCCAGTAAGCCACTCTTCATTTACGTTTCACTTAAAATTCCGGGTCTCAGTTTCTCCTAGTTTTCAATTTGTAAGTTTTACATTCTAATCTTTAATCACTGAAACCTTCTTGCACTCTGTTTTCACCCCAATGCACACACATATTTTCGCATCACTCACGCTTTTCCCCCTCTTATTTTTTTGTTTGTTACACACGAACTCCTTCACAAAACTCTGCCCGAGCAGATTTCTGTTGCTGCCAACGTCTCTATATTTCTCCCTTCCATTGTACTCGAACTCAAACGTTTGGTAAGACCCTTGCTGACGTTGGTTGTAGTGTTGGTTAGAATTATACACTACTGCAGTAAGCATGTTACAACTTATTATCTATGTAAATTTATGGTGTTTTGTGTTATTATCTGTTGGATTGTGGTTGCATATGTTGAGGAGTATTATTTGGACGGTTTTGGAAGTCTCAAAGTTGAGGAGTATTATTTGGACGGTTTTGTGAGACTGTTTTGAACTAGTAATTGGAACTGTTTAGTTTTAATATTTGGGTTATTATTAAGCTGTCCGGGTTTGTTAAGTGGCGGATTGGGTGGAGATTACTTGGTGGTACTAGAGTGAAAATATTGATGGTTTGAAGTGGGGCTGTCCAGATTTACCTTATGGAGAATTTTAGATTAAAAAAGGGCTGGTTTAAGTTTTTATTAAATAAGCTTAATACCTGTTTGGATTATTAATTATGTGGTATACGTTTATTGTTTTGGGTTGTGATACTGTTAGAGGTCAGACCCAAGGTATATTTTGTACACGGAAGTCAGGTAAGCGGGGTTTATATACTAGTTTTGCATAAAAGAAATGAAATGAGGTTGATTTTAAAAATATGCACATTTATTTTTGAAAAGAAATCTAAAAACGACCTCAGATGTTTGTTCTGCATATGCATAAATCCTATATAAGAGAAAGTATTTTCTGTCATGACTGCTGTAAACATAAGCTAATTTTGTGCATTTTGTTTCTGAACTATGCAAAAAGAGCGAATATGAAAATCTAAAAGTTTTTGCTATAAATAAATGAATATGTTTTGATTCGGTTTATTGTGAACATGTGAAATGATCTGAAGCTATTCAGTATTTTGTTTTGATATGATGTCATTTGAAAACCTTGGCATGAAGTTTTGATTCTGTATCTAAATGTGATTTGGTTCCGATGATGTTCCATTCTGTTTCTGTTAAGGCCCAGTCACGTGTATAATTGTGGTTTATAACTTGAGTTTCGTTGGTTGGGACAATGCGTATTCATAGATTTCAGTATCATCCTCAAATGATTCAACAGACTCTTCTTTAATAGTTTCAAGAGCAATTAACTTGAGTTTCGTTGGTTGGGACAATGTGTATTCATAGATTTGTAGGTAACCTATCAACTCTTCAATCCTCATATTATCTAATTCTTTACTCTCCTCTATTGCTATAGCCTTAGATCTAAACTTCTCTTTGTAAAAATTTTAGGACATTTCTAACCATCTTATGTTCAACGATTTTCTCACTTAGATTAAAATTTGAATGTACTATATCATTGATTCTGGCATAAAAAGCCATAAAAAATCTCATCATCTAGCATTTTTACTTCCTCAAACCCTAGGGTTAACATCTGAATTTTAGAATTTTTTACTAATCAAGCTTCTTCATGAGTGACCTTTAATATGCCCAATGCATCTTTGAAAATTTCACAAATTGATATTCTTTTAAATTCTTTAGAAGAAATAGTCATAAAGATTGCATTTAAACATTTACTACCTCAATTATACTCATTGAACTTAAGACCAACTATTGATATCCTTGGGAACTTCTACACCTTGAACAACTAAGATAGGTCTTTTCCATCATTTTTCTACGATCATCCACACCAGTTCATTTATTGACTTGAGAAAAGCTCTCATTCAAGTTTTTCAGTAGGCATAATTGTTGCCATCAAAGTAAAGGGTTGATGAGGGATTGTGATCTTTCATTTTAACCACCTGATGCAAGATCATACTCAGGAACAGAATCCTAGCAAAGTGAACCTCGTTTTGGTTTTGATACTAACTAAAAAATCAGTGGTTCAAATGCCAAAATCGGTGAATAAGTGTTTTCTAAATTTATTGGACTATTTAAATTAAATCAATCAATCAAATCCTTAGAAATAACAAACACATATCAAACAAAGTGGAAACTTGTTTGAAAAATGTCTTCAACTTGTAAAATCACGCAGAGGGTAAGTCACTACTTAAAATCTATCATAGAAATTAAGTTCGTTACAACCAATTTAGAAACACTTATAATAATACGCTTTAAGTAACTAAATTTGGTTTTTAATACCACTATTATCCTACTTGATCTTTGCACCCTTGCAGCTTTGGACTATTAGTTTTTCTATAGTTTTACCATGAGCACCAACTCGATCTCTGCTTCTAGGCCATTGCTAAAATCCTTCTAGCGAATGAACAAGTCCACACTAATAGACTCAGCAACACTCAAACATGAGTACAATATGATGGATGTTTGTTTATCAGGAAACAATCGATCTCCAATGCTTAATGGACCTCCTTATGGTTTTCCCTTAAGAAGAAAATGTATATGCAGCTCTAGCCTCTCTACACACTGTAGAAATCTATAGGCCACTTAGAGAGTCCAAAACCTAGTAAGAAAAAATTAGTTTTTGGAATTTTCACTTGAGCAAAGGTTGAGCCAATTGTCGAGCGTACTTTCTATCTTTTTTTTTTTTTTCATGACCTTGTCGAGCTATTTTGACCCAATAAATGGTGGCATCGGAAAATCTTTGTGAAACATGAATTTGTAGATAATTGATTTATCTTTTCAAAGCAACCATAGGAGGAAGACTCTTTTAGATGCCGTTTGGATAGTGAGTTGAGATGAGATGAGTTGAGATGAAAGTTGAAAGTTGAATAAAATATTGTTAGAATATTATTTTTTAATATTATTATTATTTTGAGATTTGAAAAAGTTGAATTATTTATTATATTTTGTGTCAAAATTTAAAATGTTTTAATGATAATATGAGATGAGATGAAACATTTTTAAAATGTTTTAATGATAATATGAGATGAGATGAAACATTTTTTATATCCAAACGGAGCCTTAGTCTCATACGGGCTCCAATACCATGAAGACAATGAGCACAACATGTTTGAGCAAAATACTCGAAAACTTAAAATGACTAGAAAATATAGATTATATTAGTTATATTATATCTTAACATTATATTATATTTATACTTATATTATATCTTAACATTAATTTTCTTCAATTTATTTAAAAAAACAATAATGTATAGAATAAAAATAGATACATAAAGTCTTCTTTCTTTTAATAATATTTTATTTGAAATCATTTGAAGGTAGGGACCCCGTGTCATCCTTGCCGCGTTATTAATTTAAAAGATACCAAAGGATCGAGTAATATTTCTTAGAAAATATTGTTTATCATCTTTATAATCACCATTTCATCATCAATATGTATCATCAATCAACTAAGTAAAAAATAATAAATAATACTCAATAAATTAATATCATATAAGTACTAGATATTAATAAAAAATTAATAATTCTAAGGATGATGAATAATATATAGTTATCAGATCAGTTGATCAAGCACAACAATGTAAATGCCCACACAAGCTAGTTGGATCAAAATATGAAAAGAAAAAAAACAAGCTGGACGAGAAAGAAAGAAATACGGACCATCCTTGGTCAAGCTGGCCGGTTCATGAAAACTTGAATCCCTCAAACTACCATGGCGGTATAGTCCCTCAAAAACATTACCTGGAAAAAAAAATAAGGAAAGAAAGAAGCAACACCAGATCACACGGGGCTCACTGGCCTGCATATATATATATACATATATATATATATAATTCACTACAAGAGATTCTGCCTTTTGCGGCCAAGTTTTTATTCCAACGACTTGTTTTTCGCCGCAAGTCAGTTTTTGTGTTTCCGTCGTTTCATTTTCGGCTTGGGTTAATACGTCACAAAAGAATAATTTATGACGGCGAAAATATGTCGTCGCAATAGGTGTTGACAGAAAAGATTACTTTCGTCTGGATGTGTTTTGAGCTTTTACAGCAAGATTATGTTGCCCTCGCCCCCTTATTTCTTCTGTCATACCCGGGCCCAATGCCCAAGCCTTTTGGTAAGTTTTTTTTGTCTTTTTCTCCTTCCCCTTGCAACTCAGTTTCTTTTCCCCCGAGCATTTTCTCTGCGTTAATAAACCGCCTCCCCCACGTTGTGCAGTTACCCTCCTTCCTCTTTTATTTTCATTTCAAATCTCTCAACCGTCCACGTTGTGCAGATCTCCCTTACTCACCTTTCTTGCAATTTTGTTTGGTGATTGTGGGGTACCTAGGTTTCGACCACTGGAAGGTTAGCATCTCTCTCTCTCTTCCTCCCTCTTTGTTTCTCACACTTATGCACTCACGACGGTTTTCTTTCTTCTTCCATGAAATCTCTACGATTTTTGTGGGTAGTTCGTGGGTTCCCTTAAATCGGTGTCGCCGGCAAGCACCATCGTCAGAAACACTGGATTTAGCTCCGGTAAGCCACTCTTCATTTACGTTTCACTTAAAATTCCGGGTCTCAGTTTCTCCTAGTTTTCAATTTGTATGTTTTACATTCTAATCTTTAACCATTGAAACCTTCTTGCACTCTGTTTTCACCCCAATGCACACACATATTGTCGCATCACTCACGCTTTTTCCCCTCTTATCTTTTTTTTTTTTTGTTACACACGAACTCTTCACAGAACTCTGCCCGAGCGGATTTCAGTTGCTGCCAACGTCTCTATATTTCTCCCTTCCATTGTACTCGAACTCAAACGTTTGGTAAGACCCTTGCTGACGTTGGTTGTTGTGTTGGTTACAATTATACACTACTGCAGTAAGCATGTTACAACTTATTATCTATGTAAATTTATGGTGTTTTGTGTTATTATCTGTTGGATTGTGGTTGCATATGTTGAGGAGTATTATTTGGACGGTTTTGGAAGTCTCAAAGTTGAGGAGTATTATTTGGACGGTTTTGTGAGACTGTTTTGAACTAGTAATTGGAACTGTTTAGTTTTAATATTTGGGTTATTATTAAGCTGTCCGGGTTTGTTAAGTGGCGGATTGGGTGGAGATTACTTGGTGGTACTAGAGTGAAAATATTGATGGTTTAAAGTGGGGCTGTCCAGATTTACCTTATGGAGAATTTTAGATTAAAAAATGGCTGGTTTAAGTTTTTATTAAATAAGCTTAATACCTGTTTGGATTATTAATTATGTGGTATACGTTTATTGTTTTAGGTTGTGATATTGTTAGAAGTCAGACCCAAGGCATATTTTGTAGACGGAAGTCAGGTAAGTGGGGTTCATATATTAGTTTTGCATAAAAGAAATGAAATGATGTTGATTTTAAAAATATGCATGTTTATTTTTGAAAAGAAATCTGAAAACGACCTCAGATGTTTGTTCTGCATATGCTTAAATCCTATATGAGAGAAAGTATTTTCTGTCGTGACTAGTGTAGACATGAGCTAATTTTGTGCATTTTGTTTCTGAACTATGCAAAAAGAGCGAATATGAAAATCTAAAAGTTTTTGCTATAAATAAATGAATATGCTTTGATTCGGTTTATTTCGAACATGTGAAATGATCTGAAACTATTTAATATTTTGTTTTGATATGATGTGTCATCTGAAAACCTTAGCATAAAGTTTTGATTCTGTATCTAAATGTAATTTGGTTCCGATGATGTTCCGTTCTGTTTCTGTTAAGGCCCGGCCTCCGGTATAATGATGGTTTATAACCCTATCACGGGGTGAAACATGGTATACAGCCCAGCCACGAGTATAATGGTGGTTTATAACCCTACCACGAGGGTTAAACATGGTATTTATACCGATGTGATGTCATGAGATGATATGAAAATAATGTTTCAGTTTGGATATGCCAAATGATTTTCTTTTTGAGAATAAGTTTGTTTTTCTGAAAATTTCGCTTTGATGTTTTGTACCAAGTGTTTTTTATGCATTTTGAAAGTAAATATGTTGTTTCTGCATTCTGAAGCAAATGTTTCGTTCTAGATACCGAATTTTATAAATGCTCATGTTTACATGCTAATATATGCTCTCTGCTTGCTGAGTTGTTGATAACTCACCCCTTAATCTTCATAATATTTTCAGATGACATTGATGGTTCAGCTGAGGATCAGTATTAGAGTTTGTGGACAAGATTAGCTGTGGATAGTTATTGGGTATCTCGTGGTATTAGTGCTACTGTTGGATTTTATTTATTTAGTAGGTTGATTTCAATATGTTTAGACGGTTTATGGAGACTTATGTCAATTCTATTTTATTCTAGTTTGTTAATTGAGACATGAAGAGAAGTTGATATTTTATTTGGGTTGTTGTATTGAGGATTTGGTATGTGACTATGTGTGGTTTGTTAATTTGAAGTATTTACGTTTGATTTGGAGTTTTGGAAGTATATATTCTTGGATTTGGAAATATAATAGTATTGTTGGAGTTGATAATTAGGTGTTTGGAGTTAACTTCTTGGACCACCGAGGTCGGGGCGTTACATCTTCTCCCCCAGCCTGATAATCTACAATTTCTCTGAGTTTTCTGTCACCCCTTCACACCCCGTCAGTCTGTTGCCTTGCCGTCGCCGCACCGCCGCAATCATTGAATTATTGTTTTGAAGGTCTTTTATGTTCGTCTGCGGTTTGGAAGAAGATTCTTGTGCTGTGTGCTTCTAACGGTGCGTTTTCTTGTTTTTCTCCTAGTTACTTTTTTGCTGTTTTTATTTTGTTATAACTCATGTTGTGTTTTTGTTACCGTTTGAGAGTTTGTTTTGATTATTGTTTTTTTAGGGATCTCTACTCTAATGCAGTTGGCAGGAGTTCAGTGTGCTGGCCGGAACCCACACTGTTGGGTGAATGATGATGGGTCATACCGTGAAGAGGAACAGAAGAATACAAGAGGGTATGTTTGGGGCAAAGGTACTGTTTCTCCGTGAATATTTGTTTCTGCCTCTCTCTTTATCCAATTTACATTGCCATATTAAAGCTTTTGCTAAATGAATGACAACAAATCTTAAATTGAATCGAATCGAAGATAGCGGTAACATAATTCAACATTAATATATATTATGAGATCAGAACTGATGAGACCAAGATGAATAAGTAAAACATCATAAGTAAATAAATAAATACCACGTTTGTCCTCGTCACAAGCAGACACTATATATGAGAGAGATAGATATATTACATGATCAGCTTGCCCAAGCAAGCATGCAGAAATTAGGGCCAAGATATATATTGCAAGAATCACCCCTGGCCTGCATCCATCACATCATGATCTTCTAGAGTTGGGAGGGTGGGTCCTGATCTCGTTTCTAGTTTACAATGAAGCTGCGCGCATGCAGTACTACTTGCTCAGACGTTTGAACAGTTTCAGCAAATATTGATTTAGAACCATGAGATTGTGACGTTGGATTGAAATGTCTAACATGCATCATGTCTTTCAGAGCCCGATCATGAATTACCTGGATTTTATTCATCCCAAGACACAGGGTACGTAAATGCTAGCATGCGTCCAATTTTAGTCGCTAGATGCCTGTGCGTAGCTATGCGGCCGTTTCCTTATCTTCCACAAACAACTATCACCAACAATGAAATCACACTTGACACATAAGAAGAAAAATCGATGCATAAGACGATCATCATCTCCATAATCATGACTACTAGAGAGACATTTAGGATATTGAACCTCGTCCCTCTCAACAAAAGTGAGAGGATGCTCGTGGAAGTCGAATGTGTAAGTGCTCCCGACCTTGATACGGGGGTACTTCCCCATAATACATCTAGTGTGAGCAGCAAAAGAGATATCTTCACAATAGTAGAACCAATGCTTCGGATCTCGCTTTTCTTCACAAATATCACAATAATACTCATGACTAGAGTCATCCTCAATGCTGTAAGAGAGTATGAAAGGTTTCTCATACGGCCAATATTTTATGGTAAGCGGTAGGGTAGCGCAGCAGAAGCCTATCTTAAATTGACAATAACCACAATAAATTGTCTCACGGACAATACGTTCGCCACATGAATTACAGATGTCCTTATGTCCGAAATCAGGCCGTGTTCTGTGAATAACAATGAGTGGGTGCTCATGACCCTTATGGGTAACTCTTTTTGGTATCAAACTGCAAGGGACATCGAGCTTGAAGCGGCAGCTAGCACAACTGTATACGAAGCCATTACACTGACGATCACAAGCATCGCAGCCCAAGAGTCTATCATAGTCAAGAAATTTGTTTGGGACGAGGGTGAGTGGATGGTCATGAAGCGGGTGTAATTTTTTTCGGGGTAAATCAGCACAAGATTTGTGAAGAAAGAACTTGCATTGTAAACAACAATAATACGGATCAGAGGAGAGATACTGCGTACACCCGTTACATTTTTCATTGTTCTCTAGCTCATCAACTGCAAGCTTTAAGTTATGTTCATGAGAGATATGTTTGATCTCTGTGACGATTTCAGCTTTTCCGTTTTCCGGGGTGATCTTGTTGACAATTTGAGCTAATGTGTCACTAGATTCATCAGGCCCAAGAAGGTCAGGGGACAAAATAGGCTGATCATCTTTGAATTCCGGGTCAAATGCTTCATTCTTCTCGGAAAAGTTTGTAGCACAAAGAGGATGTGCAACAAAATCACAACTCGAGCAATAATAACATTTGTATTTTGTGTTCACCCTTTTAAAACAGAGATGACAAATTTGCTGATTCTCGGATTGGTTGAGCTGAGGAGAGTTTTTGATGAGGTTCAGACTCAGAGGGTGGTTGTGACTTGTTATTGTGAGATTCAAGGGAAAGAGAGCACACTGCGTGTGAACCATGAATGAGCAGGTCATACAAAAGTAGGACATGCACTTTCTTTTTTCCCCACAAGCATCGCAAGTGAAAGACAATGATTTTCGAAGGAGGGTCAGAGGATGGTCATGACTTTCAGTTTTTATGGTGAGCGGTAGCAAAGCGCAATCTTGATGAAGGTTAAAGTTGCAGTGAGAACAATTATACATGTAGCACCTCCGGTATTCATTACAGCCGCCATCGCAATCTTTTATTGTAGTACTGATCTTAAGGGTATGTTCCGGGTGCAACGGATGCTGTATCTCGCTGGGTGGTTCGACACATGATTTATGGACGACGTAGACACACCAGTCCTGCTCGCAACTGTAATTAGGACCCCTTACTCGTTGAAGGCACACCCGACAATAACGTATTTTACCATCCTTTTTGGTCTCTTCATTTAAGATCAACGGATGATCGTGGAAAGGGAATTCAATAGACTGCATGTCCCGCTCTCTCAGTTGTCTCCACAACTAATTTCTCTACAAGAGATCAACTTTTTAGTTAGTCATCAAACAACTACGCATGACGAAAGTGGATATGCCTTTTTTTTTTTTTTCCTTTTCTAGCTTTTTGGAATTTGTATGAGATGAGTACTATAACTTTATTTTGATGGCGAGAAATTCAAATATTTGCCTCCTAAACTAACTTACCTGAACAATGAACTCGGAACTGGATGGATGTCCTTTGAACAATTTTCAAATGCTTCCAAAAAATGTGGTCGATCAGATTGTTGCTTGTTCTTAATTATCTCAAAGAACGCAGCGTCCAACCATTAAATTAATCCCTACATCAAACGACGACAATCATCTTATAAAACTAATAATCTTGCATATGCTTTGCATACAAAGTTTAAATAATAGTTAAACAGGACACAACATCTCACAGAATTTGACTTAGCATACAAAATATATATAAGAAATAGACAGAAAAGAAAGGGGAAAGAAATCATACACAAATCATATCAGAAACCATCAATACTCCCATGCAGCAACATAAATGATCTGACTTTGGCTCCAGAAGTTAAAATAAAGCTTGTAATTTCAGACCCAATTTCGTTTCTGATGAAGGGAAGATCGGCTCAAAACTCACATATTATTGCTGCTTTATGGAAGGAAAGACTCATGCCTATGTAGCTACTCCGTCAAAACACTTCAAGACGACGAAAGAAAAAGAAAAAGTGGTTGCCGTGGTGCTTCTACAGATGGATTCTTTTCTTCGTCTTTGGCATTGCGTGTAACTTTTTCCAACGATATTCTTTTCTTTAATTCCTTTTTCCAATGATATGAGACAAACCCAATGCTACGGGACCAAAGAAAGAGAAGGAGAGGTGTCCTTGCGTGTAACTTGTCGAGAAAAAGAAAAAGAAAAAGAAAAAGGACAAAACAAAATGGTGCCTCGTTGAACTGATTCCTTGCGTGTACATTTCCTTCATGAGTAAAAATGGAGGTGACGTGCTGCCCATCCAAGGAACCAAAGAGTTGCTTTCCCTTTTAAGGAACCAATTATTAAATGTGCCTCCCAAAGTAAATACTTGTCTTGGTCGAGTTGAAGAATAATCAAGGGATGAATCTTATTTTTATGCCATTTATTTGTTTGTTCTTAAGCGACCTCTGTGGTGGAGTACAGCCTAATTGGTTTAGTACCATTAAGGCCATAGCAGTAGTGTTTAAAACTGAAAAGACATGGAAGTTTGGGAATGTAGAGCCTGATGAGATTTTATTCTGATCAATGCTTTAGTTGCCTTCCCTCGTATTATAGATATAGATATCAAAGGTGGTGGCTCAATGATTTTTAACTTACTCATAAATGATTTGGCATATATGTACTATGTTCCAATTAAGTTTGAATCTGACTTATATGGATATTTACCTTAAACTAATGCTATTGTCCTCTTAAAAATTCATTGAATTTTTTAGTTGGACTCGGTTCTAAACTACACCTTAAACCCGACTTGAGGGAGTGACTGTGACTTCCTACCATATAGCCCCCTAGTCTTTTCCTATTCTCAGCTGCTAAGGTACTACTACGGGCATGGCTAATAAGGAAGCTCCTTACTAGCCTAAAAAAGAAAGAAGGAAAGAAAGAAAGAAATTAGGGATAGTTTCTGCAAAGTAGGTTCAATCATGCATGGCTGCCACCTCAGATATGAACCCTTTGAATTTGATTTGAAATTTGACGTGTAATATATGTGTGTATGAATGCAAATTATGGCCTTTTAAGCTATGCAAGGAAACCGTTCAATAAAATGCCTTAAAAAAAAGAACAAATTGGATTGTTAGGAATTTCATGATGTGGTGATTATAATTGGAGGGACCCGCGTAGCCCTTGGTAAGGAGCGGGCGCAATATTGAGGCCTAGCCCAACGAGTGGTGAGAATTAAGTCGTTTAAGTCTTAAGGACCCATATGACTCCATCTTGTAACCACCAAATGTGTTTTTTTTTTTCTTTTTTTTTTTTATAAAAGAGACGAGGTCATATATTGATGACCTCCTTCCACTGCTATATTAATAACCACCAAATGAGTTGAAATGGATAATTGACCCAAGAAGCTGGGATGAATCCAACATTCCCGAGATGAGCATCAATTCAAAAGAACATGAAGATAAGACCCAATGTGATGATCATTATTGATATCTATCAATAACTACCTATGCCTATATATACAAGAAGCAGACAACATGTTCAGGTAACAACTCATCTTGATCACTATCTTGGTGATAACTTATTCTGCATATTATTGACTTAGGCATCGAAGGTGCATCAGGCACACCGGGCCACCATCTTTGTTGGTTGCAGGTAGAGGGTTTCGATTGGCAGTGGAACACGTCCGAAACAGTGGTGCCGCTTGTGGGATCTTGTAATATGTAATTTCAGTTTCCTATCGAACTCTAGCTTGATTTCCACATGTCAACAACAATACGCTCTCAAGCAATGCATGATCTCGACATAACACACGTAGACATGGAGACGTGACTTGCAAAAACCGAGGAAAAATTAAAGTAGGTCTGATGGAAGCAATGGAGGACTTGCTGAGAGAGAATGTAACGCCCCAATGGAAGGCCCAAACCACATAACCTATACTCCAAAAGACCTAGTCAATGATACAATTAGAGCCCCATTGGAACCTTATAAAGAGCATGAACTTCTCATTGTACAAATGTAAACTCCAATTCCTCATTTACTCATAGACCTCATTGCTTTAAACCATCTACTCCAAAATAAATAACTAAGAATAGGACGAAATCTCAAAATAAAAGCGAACTTCCGAAAGTACTAAGTCAACAGAGCAAAACGAAACTATTCAATAAAATTCTCCAATAACAAGTACTCTCTTTGTATTTAATAGACTATGCTCACAACGCCTTACCCATGCTTCATATTCTTGAACCTCTGCTGAAGCATCCAAAATGTATGAAAAATGTTGTGGAGATAAGGGCTGAGTTATTAACAACTCAGTAAGTAGAGGACATACGCTAGCGTGCAAATATGAGCACTTACAAAGTACAGTATGCAGAATAAAATATTTTTCAGAGTTATCATGCAGTACAAAACATATTTTCAAACGTAACAGAACGATAGTTTTAAGTCATATAAAACCCAGAGTACTTTGGCATAACATAATCTGAGCATCATCATCACATCAAAACAGAGCATCTCACAAAGCAGAGACCATGTTTCACCCCCGTAGTAGGGTTGTGCTAACCCCGGTGGCCAAACCAGGTAGAGACAGAGGTTAAATATTTCCCTTATTACTCTCGAAGCCACGAGTATGCACACAGGAAATACCACAATAAAACCACTTTGTTTCCAAAGTGGGTGCACTCAGAGACAGAGAAGTTAGGACCAACCCAAACAGAGCAGAGCAGGACAGAGTAGAGCAGAGATAGAGTCAGATACAAAATCAGTACACCATGCCAAAGGTTTTTAGATGCCATATCAAAATAAAATAGAGTACCAAAACATAATCAGATCATTCTCTCATGCTGAAAACAAAAGTCGGAGCATCTTTCTAAATCAATGCACAATTTTTCAGATTCTCAATATCGTTCTTTTTCAGATTTCAGAGACAACATGACAAAATTTAGCTCATGTCTAGACAATGCATGTCAGAAAATATTTTCTCTTTTTCATACAGATTTCATGAGTAATGCAAATAAGCGACCGATGTTGGTTTTTCCCAAATTCTCATTTCATCACAAAAATATGCAAAGTTTTCAGAAAGTCAACCTCAGTCTCAATAATTCGTGTAAAGCCTAGCACAAGAACTCCGCTTACCTGGACTTTTTTAGCTTTTTTGAATCTTTCCACAATCGTACCGCATGAATACCAATCGTCATCTATACGGAATACTAAAGGTTACTGAACTTCTAAAATGACTGCTAAAACTCTCCATCTACTAATTAAATTCATACTCTATAAAATAGCTTTGATAAGTATCTAGTTATCAGAAATCTAATAAATACCATTATCATTAAAAATAATCTTAACTTATCATAATATAATTTTATCAAATATGGCAAAACAACTTAGATTCATTTCGAAAATTAACTTAATCATATTTAAAACTCATATATCTATAAACTATTATTAAAATGATAATATAATACTGCCAACTTATAATGTAGTAGGAAATTCGTAAATTTCCTAAGCAATAGTAATTCATAAAATATTCTGAATCATATCTAATTTAAAAACCATCAAGGACTTGTATCATATAATTGGCTTAGTGTTTAAAAACAGATTAAATACTTCTAATTTACAACTTAATAATATACTTATATTAAACTCAAATAATGTAACAAGCGGAAAACTCATTTAATAGAATTAAAAATCTTTTTATTTACTATTGAAAGCCATATAATTATACTTAAAACAATTTCTTCAACATGCTTTCCAAATGCTATACGACAAGGGATTAAAATTAACATAATATAATTTAAATCCTCATTTATTTTCTATATATGTTCTTATATTAAAGCACAGCCTTCACAAAATAAGCATAATATATAGACAATGACCCAAAATAGAACCCACCTAATAACAGGGATATTTTAGGAAACATCATAAAATGCATGGGCAGATTTTTGTGATTAAAACATAACACTATCGTGCGATGGAACCAAGCTCACCGTGAGGGAAACTTGCGACAACGGATTGGAGCGGCACTGGGTGGATGTCGACAGTGGCGCAACTGGGTGTGGCAGCAGGGCAAAAAAGAGAGGGAGAGTGTAAGAGAAAGACATCAGAGAGAGAGAGAGAGATCACGGCATAACAAGAAAAGAACACTCACCGAGGGAGAGCAAGGAACACATGAAGGTGCAAGGGGCTGGGCTGGTGAGATACAATCAAGGCAGTCTCTTCCGTGGCAGGCGGTGGAGTTCAAAGAGAGGGAGAGAGCATGAAGACCATGACGACAGGGAGTAGTCGAGAGGGGTGAAGGTGCTGTGATGGTGGCTCATGACGACTCCAGGTTGGGTATGATGGTTTGGGGTGGTGCAAGGTGCATGTCACGGTGGTGCTACTCGGTGATGCGTGGTGGTACGTGAGGAGATGTGTAGCATGCTTGGGGTGGCGTTGCTCTGTTCTATGGGCTTAAACCAGAGTAGTTTCAGTTTCTGCTTCCCATGAAGGTTGGTGATGGTTGGTTGGGCGCGACGGAGCTTCGTTGCCGTGGGGTTCTCGATGCAAGGTTGAGGTGGCGGGAAGGGCTAATGAAGGCTTGAGTGCACGTTGAGGTGGCTTGTCTATTGCTTGTTAGACGTGAAGGGCAGCGGTTCAAATTTGTTGCTTGTTGCAGACTGTTGAAGTGTGCGCAGCGATTGGTTCCTATATGAGGACACAAAGGTGCTTGATTGTGGAGGCTATCCCGTGGTGGTTGGATGGTGGTGCTTCTAGGTGCCTTGCGACGTGGTGCGGAAAAGTTAGATAGATAAAGAGAGAGGGCGTGAAGGCAGCGACAACTATGCTAGCCTGCTCACAAGAGGGAGAGAGATAAAAGGATGGGATGAGGGAGAGTAGTTGAGAGACATTAGGACGTGGGTAACAGGGAGGGAGAAACCGTTTGGTGGAGGAGAAAAGAGAGGGAGAAAAATTAACAATAATAAAAAAAATAGTAACCAAGAAGATAAAATAATAGTGATAATAAATAAAAATAAATAAAATAAGAGTGTACACGAGTGGTTTTTTTTTTCCTTAGCATCAGAGCTTCTTTCTTGGCGTGGGCTAAGATTGGGTCTGGGTGTTATAGAGAATGAAGAGCTGCAGCGCCGTAACGTCAAACTCAGTGAGGCCACGTTGTCGAGTCACAATGAGTGGGTGGAAGGAGAAACACAAAACGCCGGAGGGATGAATGTATTGGAGTTGGAAAAGAAAAGGTTGCACAATGAACTACGTAGGCTAGTCGACAAGTATGAAGAGACGGCAAAGAAGATGGGAGGATCTTCCTTAGTCGAACAGCTGTTGAACCGCATGGACCTATCTTATAGTGCAGAGGTGATGGCCGTACCACTCCCACCAAAATTCAAAGTGCTGAAAATCGAGATGTACGACACATCCGGTTGATCATCCAAAAAACTTTAAAGAACACATGACTCTCCACAGTTTTCCTGGGGAGATAGCTTGTCAGGCTTTCCCTAACGTTAAAGGAGGTGGCGAGAGGTTGGTTGGAGCACTACGGCCTGGGTCAATTGACAATTTTGAAGAATTGGCCAATCAGTTCCTAACGCAGTTTATGGTGAGCAGGAGGCACTGGCAGTCAGCAATGTACCTCTTGACCATCAAGCAGCTAGAGGAAGAGAGCTTTAAAGCTTACCTTACCCAGTTCAACAAGGAGAGGTTAACTAGCGATGACCAAAACGAGAAAATTACTCTGGCGACTCTACAAGAAGGCATGTGGCCTAGAAGTCCATTCTTGGTTGAGTTGGCGAGGAAGACCCCATTGACCCTAAGATAATTTATGGATAGTGCCGATGACTTAATCAATGCAAAAGACACCCTGCAAGCCCTCATTGAGCCAAGGAAAGGAGAAATGAAAATGGATGTTAAGGGTAGGAACAGAGACAAGAAGGCTAGCTCAGTCCACCAAGAGAGAAGGCGCGACAGGCAGGCAACCCTAGATGATAAGGCCGCTAAGCTTGTCCACACCAATCTGAATGTGCAAGAGAAAGAAGGAGCCCCAAGAAGAGAATCAAACAAGGGAAAGACAAGGCAGCAATTTTGCAAGTATCATAAGAAGAACACCCACTAGATAGAAGATTGCACCACGATGAAGAAAAGAGTTTCTGACTTGGCAAGTACTGGAGAGCTTGAGTAAATGCTCGCTGAACGAGAAAAGTCGAGGTGGCTAGTAGAGCGGGATCGAAGCCATCGACGAAGTGAAAGCTTGGAGAGACAACAGTTGGCAAGGGAAGGCGGTCGTGACCCTCCTCGTCAGAATAATAATCGTGATGGCGCAGCGTTGGGGGAAATCCACACCATAGCTGGTGGGTTCGATGAAGGCGGCGCCTCTGCCTCTAGTAGGAGACCACACTTCTGCAAGGTGAGATATGAAGAGATCTATGTGATGGATAGGCCGCTTAAATACCCGTGTCATAGTAATACAATGAAAATCTCCTTTGGGGAAGAGGATTCCTAGGGAGTCTTGTACCCACAGGACGACGCACTAGTAGTGATTCTCCTCCTCGTCAACTATATGACTAGGCGGATTCTAGTGGATACCAGAAGCTTGGTAGACATCTTATTCTAGGGGGCTTTTGTTAGGATGGGTATCAAAGTTGGCAAGTTACGACCTTCACCCACCCCTTTGAAGAGCTTTTCTAGCGACATCATTTAGCCAGTGGGTGCCATAACCCTACCAGTCACATTGGAAGAGGGGCGTGGATAGCTACCACTATGACTGATTTCTTAGTGGTAAGGGCCCCGTCATCTTACAAGGTCATATTGGGGCGACCAACCCTAAATAGCCTAATGGCTATCACCTCCACCCGCCACCTTAGGATGAAGTTCCCAACGGAGGGTGGGATAAGGAAAGTGCAAGGAGAACCAGCCTTACACGCAAGAGTTGAAGTTTTTTTTTTTTTTGGGGGGGGGGGGGGGGTGTTAGATGTCCAAACCCCTGAGGGACCGACTCAAAAAATAACTCCGCCCCCGCCCCTACTACTTCTTGGCTTGGGCGTGGAGGCACGAGATGAACATAATTTGCAACAAACAGAAGCGAACGAGCCATTGGAATTAGTGACTCTGTACCTGGAGCGCCTAAACACGACTACACGGGTTGTTGATCAAGCACAAAGATGTGTTTGTATGGAGTCATGAGGACATGCCTAGGATTGATAACGCGGTCGTCGAGCATAAACTATGTGTCAACCCCTCATGCCGAAAGGTCCACCAAAAGAGAAGGTCATTTAGTGCGGAGAAATACACGACCATAGCTAAAGAAGTAGATCAGCTCCTCACCACAGGGTTCGTCAGAGAAGCCCACTACCTTGAGTGGTTGTCCAACGTCGTCTTGGTCAAAAAAGCAAACGGCATATGGGGAATGTGTGTAGACTTCACTGACTTGAACAAGGCATGTTCGAAAGACTATTTCCCACTGCCTCGAATTTACATCATTATCGATGCCACGACAGGACATCGCGTGCTAAGCTTCATGGATGTATTCAGGGTATAACCAATTCCGCATGAACTCGACTAACGAAGAGAAGAAGTCATTTATCATGGACAGGGGGCTTTACTGTTACCAGGTTATGCCTTTTGGCTTAAAGAATGTCGAAGCAACTTTTTGAAAGACTGGCAAATCGAATGTTTAAGAAATAGATCGGGCGAACCATGGACGTGTATGTTGACGACTTGTTAGTTAAAAGCAAGGAGTCTGCCCAGCATCTGGTAGACCTAAGGGAGTCCTTCGCAATACTCCACCAGTAGTGGATAAAGTTGAATCCAACGAAGTGTGTATTCGGAGTTGACTCGGGAAAGTTTATAGGTTTCATCGTGTCAGAAAGAGGTATCGAAGCTAACACTGAGAAGATCGATGCTTTCGTAAACATTAAACCATCGTAGAGCATAAATGAGACCCAACAATTGGTGTGCAGAATAACAGCCTTAAATAGATTTGTGTCCAAGTCTACGATAAATGTCTCCCTTTCTTCAGGGTACTTTGTAAGGTACACCCATGGAACGAGGAGTGAGACTGCATACATACTTCCAGGCTCACCCAATCAGGGTGCTCACAGAGCATCCCCATAGGAAGATACTGCAGAAACCTCACGGCTCAGACAGGCTGGTCAACTGGTCGATCAAACTCAGTGAATTCGACATCGACTACGTGCCAAGGAAGGCGATGAAGGGGTAAGCTTTGGCAAATTTCGTGGCTGAGTTCAATGGTTTCCCTCAAGATCTAGCAACCACCCCTGCTTGGAAACCATGGTGAATCTTCGTCGATGGCTCTTCTTGTGGCACCCTCGACCCCCACGTCTGATTTGGTGGAAGTCGTGACACCAGGATGATGACCATTAGGATCATACACCCCATCACCATGTGATAGTGTGTGTAAGCATGCAATATGTGTGTAACATAAATAACGCAGCGAAAAAATAAAAGGTAGTCAAAGCTAAGTATCAGAAAATTGTAAACCAAAAACAAAGTCCTCCAAGAGGTTAATACAGTCATCTAGCTGGGAAAATAAATAAAATGGTAACAAGTCCCACGACAAATACAAATAAAAGGAATCTCTAGCCAAATCACTCCTCTGGCTCAAACTCCTCATCTGCATCAAAGTCTACGGGTCCATAAAACGGAACCGTATGTAGGAATACTACAGTTAGATTTCGCAATCTCCGTAAGTAATCAACATGCAATAACCAATAGTTTAAAACATGCATTTATACAACCAACAAAGTAAGACAACCATACAAACAAAAGACCACAATATCATTTTTTCCACCCATCCCCAAAATAACACATTTAAACCAAACACTCACGCCAAAAACCCCTTTGGCCCAAAACACAACCATTTTATTACACATGCACCATGGTCTCCCCTACAGACCATGTGCACACCCTGGCTCCCTTCGTAACACCACGGGTAACGTCTGTGCATGTGACTTCGTAACAAGTGATGCCTACCTCCACACTCAACACGTATGTGACCCATAGGGAATATCTGCAAGTGCACATAATCATAACAAGTAGTAAAGTGTTTTTAAAGAAAACGAATGTCGAACCCACATGGAATAATTATACTATTGAGTATTGAAATTTACTAAATTAATTACTATTTGGAAAACCGAAATTTGAAGAATAGATTATCTAAATTAAACTAAAGAAAATAGCATTAAAATTAAGATTTTAAAAATAATACGAATACATCTAGAGCGTTTGATTTCACCTAGCAAATTTCACACAGTTTATTCTTTCTTGTTATAGAATTCCAGTTATCCCAAATTGATAATAAAAATCTCTTAACTATTCAATATTTTGTCTCGAATAATACAAAAAATATCTCCAACTAATAACTCCATATCTCTATGTGAATTTAACCAATTGGAGACTCATTAAGTTTTTTAGATTTTTCTTGAAAATCACATTAATCGCAGTAAAGTATCTCTACTTTTGTTCAACTAATAGTGCTTAATCCTAGAGCTTTCATCGCAAATCACTTCTCGGTCTCATTGTGATTCAATAAATCGAACAATAATTAGCTAGAAAATTGCAAGCATTAAGAATAAGGAATAAACACTTAATCAGGAAAATATTGAAAATACGATAACTTAAAATATAAATTGTGTGTTTAATGCTAGACTACATCAAAGCTCTAGAAAATAAAATTAGTTCATAATGAAACTAGTATTATTCGTTGGAGTCAGTTGATGAAGCATGCGGCTCTCGTCTCTGCCCTATAGATCAGCCTCCTCGAAAGAAACTTAAAGAATAATCTCTGGAATATTTTTTGACTCTAAAACTCAGACTCTCCTCTTGTCTATTCATCCCACAAGACGTGATTAAATAGATGTTAAAACTTAAATTCGGAAACAAGATAAATGCGGCTACAATCTAGTCTAAAGATCTGGAAAATAGTTTCTAAAAATAAATGTTAACATAAAAGAAATTATCCCAAGAATAACGGAATTATCTAAAATGGAAGATTCAGTAATAAGAGACTTGATTTACGGAGTTCGGAAGGATTTGGTGGTCAGCAGATTGATTGCAGAACTTGGAAGGGTCCCACCGGGTAGATGCTGTGTGCGCTGAATATAATTGGTTTCCATGCCCAATGACCAATATGTAAGGTTCCTAACTGAGATGAAAGACTCCCTCGCCAACCTACCGAGCGGCAAAGCTGCTCGCCTTTACTAGTTGTTGCCCACGTTATCATTTAGGTTGGTCTTTTAAGTTGTTCGTTTAGACTAGTTGTCCAGTCTAACCACTCGGAGCCTTGTCGCCAAGTCTTCTTGCCCAAGAGGTAAAACATCTCGCTCATCACCTAACTCTTGTCGCCAATTCTGGTGGCCATTGGGTCTCCTCACCTAAATCTTCTCGACTTTCTTTAGATGTCGTCGCCTTTCATCAGTCTGGATCCGTAGTCTCTTCTTTTCCACCAAAATGCTCTCCTTTCGTGCTAAATCTTCTCATTCCTTCAAATCCAAGAAAATAAAGAAAAATATATTGAAATAGAATAAAATCAATAGAATTGAGGAAAAACTGACACTTTTCATAAATAAAAGAGTAATAAAAATCACATAAAAATCACACTTATCAAATACCCCCAAACTTAAGCTTCGTTCACCCTCGAGCAAAGAAAAAAAGAAAGACAATTAAAACAAGTATTGGTTTGATTCATAAAATGTATTGCCTCAAAGATTGCATAAAGTCTATAATTCAAAGGAATCATTCACGATCAATCAAGTCCTAAAAGTTAATTCAAAACTCAATTTCACAGCATTATCCATCCCCACATTCATGCATACCTATCATTCTCACTTCATCATTAGCTCTCTGGATAGTTAGCAAGAGAGCGTTACCATCTCGTCCGAGCCTGTTGTTGCCCAACAACAACCCAGGGGACGTCATTTAGTTTATTACGCTCCCGAGTGACCAAAGGAGCTCCACCTAGATAATGCTCCATCTTGGCTTGGGGTCGTGATTTGCACACACACACATGATATCCCAGTACACAAAAACTCAGTTTTCAATTCACACAATATGGCATAACACAACACAGTTAAATAATCAGAACAAATAGTAATTACGGTAAAGATGTAGATGCATGATAGATGGCATATTGGATGACATGGGATAACACACATCAGATAATATACAACACCACAATAGTCACAATATTCACAGTTTCACAAACCAAGTTACACGCGTAATCCCATTCTCCATTCGGCCCATGTCCCAATTCCCACAACCACATACAGTTATCAATCCCAACACTTTGCCAGGCCCAAGGCCCTTCTCAACACAACCAGACTGCAACAAAGTTAGTGATAAATTCACATCTTAAACTTAAGGGTCTAGTGAGTGTGCGTGCTCATTGTGTGGCAGCATGCTTGCAGTGGCTGCGCACTGTAACAGAGGCAAAACTGGACAGATTAGTGAGGACTCATGGCTGGGGAAAAGCTTAAGGGTGATGAGATTGGCAGAAAGGGTGGAGAGGACTCACAAGGTGGAAGAGGGTGGCTGAAGAGAAATCTCGCAGTGGATGGTGGTGGATAATGGCAGCGCTGAACACTAACAGAAAGAGATCTAGGCTTAAGCTAGGTGGATCTGAGAGGGGGAGACTGAGTGGAAGGGAAAGGGTGTGGGGGCAGTCGGCGACATCTAGCAAGCACCCATGAGCGGCGGACTACGATAGAGCCCTAGGAAAGAGAAAGAGAAAACAGAGAACCGAGGGAGAGGAAAATGACAACTGCTTACTGACGAGGGTGTGGCCAAGGCGTGGTGGACGATGGGCACAACTCACCAGATTTAATGATGTAGAGTGCGATGGAGAGTGCAAGAGAGAGAAAGAGAAAGAGAGAGAGAGAGGAGTGAGAGAATCGCAGGGAGACGGCATTGAGGTTGCCGACGGAGGAAGGACTAAGTTGGTTGCTCACAGCGCGACCCAATGTCCGGTGAAGAGAGCGGCAATGGCGAGCGACAAAAAAGAGAGAGGGAGAAAGATGCAGGGGTTCATGGGTTGGAGGTGGTGGGCGGTGGTGCAGGCAATGGTGAAGAAATGTAATGGCGGATGTGAGGCATGGTGCAGATGGCTGTGGTGAACAGCGAGCAGAGAAGAAAGAAACTAGGGTTCTGCTCAACTAACATGAAACAACGTCATTTCAGGGGGTGGGGGAAAATTTTTTCTTCTTAGCCCCTAAACGATGTTGTTTACATGGGAGATTAATTCTCATTCCAGCCCATGGGCTGGGCTCCAAATCCTACCCATTTCGGCCCGAAAGATCAGAACACAACAACAAAACCAACTCACTTAACCCACTACACAAAAGGGCCCAAACTCAAAAGAATAATAGAAATCAATTACAAGGAAATAAAAATAAAAATAAAAAAATAAATAAAATCACATAAAACTTGGGATCTCACACCTCCTACTGCGTTGGAGGGGAAATAAGGCCCCATATAGTGAACAGAACGGGGCAAAAATATTATTACATGGCAAAACTTACATTCAAGACCACCAACAATGAAGCTGAATATGAAGTGTTAATAGCGGGACTCTTAGTGGCAGAGGCTTTGGGTGTTACTGAGGTCGAGGTAAAGACGAATTCCCAAGTGGTCGTCAACCAAGTGATGGGAGCACATGTCACAAGAGGTGACAGGTTGAAGAAGTATCTGAATTAGGTCTAGGAGTGTTGCTACTGGTTCTCATACTTTACTATCGTGAAGATACCTAGAGAAGATAATTTTGTAGCTGACATGTTAGCAAGGGCGGCGTCGGGAATGGACGAGCCCATCCAACCATGGGAAGTAGAGAAGAGAGTGCTTGAGGTCCAAGCGATAGGGTAAGAAGTGAAGGAGTGGAGCTTAAGGAGACTGATTGGGCTAGAGAGATATAGAAATACTTGGACACAAGCGAAGTCCTAGTTGACAAGGAGGAGGCGAAAAGAGTTAGGAGAAGGGCGACGAAGTTCACTAAGGTGGATGGGGTCCTGTACAAATGAGGCTTTGCCACCCCATTACTAAGGTGCATCTCCCCCAAGAAGCTCAATACATCTTAGTAGAGATACACAAAGGAGTGTGTGGGAATCATTTCGAAGGAAAGACCTTGGCTAGGAAGGCCATAATAGCAGGATATTACTGGCCTAATGCCCTCAGAGACGCTAAGGAGTTTGTGAAAAAGTGTGCTAAGTGCCAAATGTTCGCTCCTGTGCCATATTGCCCCCAGAGGAGCTGACATCCATTATCGCCCCGTGGCCATTCACCCAATGGGGACTCGACTTAGTGGGGCCCTTCTTGCCCAAGAAGGAAAGAGTGAGGTTCATGGTCATCACTGTAGACTACTTCATGAAGTGGGCAGAGGCGGAGCATTATTGGTTGAAGTCTTGTCAAGGGTTCGTGGAGGGACTCATGTAGCCCTTGGTAAGGAGTGTGCCTAATATGGGGGCCCAACCCATTGAGTGGTAAGGATCAAGTCATTGAAGTCTTAAGGACCCATACGACTCCATCTAATAACCACCAAATGAGGTTGAATGGATAATTGACCCAAGAAGTTGGGATGAATCAACAATCTTGGGATGAGCATCAATTTAAAAGAACATGAAGATAAGACCCAACAAGATGATCATCATTAGTATCTATCAATAACTACCTACGCCTATATATACAAGAAGTAGGTAGCATGTTCAGGTAACAACTCATCTTGATCACTATCTTGGTGATAACTTATATTGCATATCGCTGACTTAGGCATCAGAGGTGCATTAGGCACACCGAGCTACCATCATTTTTGGTTGTAGGTGGGGGAGTTCGATTGGAAGTCGAACACGTCCGAAACAATAATCATATCACAAGGATAGGCGAAGCACTATCTCATTCTTTGTGGGACATTTTTCTCAGTAGATATGAAAACATTATGCTTTCATAGAGTTTGATAGATTTCAAGGGAATGATATCTGCAGTTATAGAACTTTATCGAACCATATACAATGTCAACATTTGAATGCATAAAGTCATATTAGAATGGGAATGCCTTCAGTATTCGAGCCGCTATTTCACTTTGAACGATTGTCAATCCATTTGAATATGAAATATATTGTTCAAATAAAAGCTTCAGATCAAAACAGTTTAAACCTATTTTTAAGTTCAAATGCGTTCTAGGATGTTCGAACGTGATTTAGGGATGAAATAATTTTGTCCCGGATTCTTTTCTCCATTTGAACGGGTCAGGTAAATTTCATTGCAAAAATTATTTTTTGGTACGAAAACACAATTTTCATCCCAAAAAGTCTTTTGGTACGCACTTTTCATCCCAAAAAAGTCCACTCTTTGAGATGAAATTTTTCATCCCAGGGTTAAAATGGAGTCTTTTGGATCACTATATCCACCTGCCAACCCATTTCAAGTAAAACGACGTGGTTTTTGTATGAAAAATGGGGTTGTTTTGCTAGACCTTTTGGTGCCCTAGTCCGTTTAACTTAAAACGAAGTCTTTTTTCCCCATCTAATTGACGTCGTTAAGAGTTTTAAACTAAAATGTAACCCTAAGCTTTAACTCTAAGCACCTTGCGAGTCGTGACCTCAGACTTGTCTCTCCTCTCTCTATTCTTCTTTTGCCCTTCTATGTGTTCGCAACTCCTCTCTTCTACCTCGGCCTGGTTGTCCTTAGCCATTAGTTGCCAGCCACCACTGCCCTTTGGTGTTGGCTCTCCTTCTCATCCAGGCATTTCCGACGTCTCCCCTCTCGATATTTTTGTTTCTCTAGCTCATCAATGCCCTTGCTATTTTGAGGATGCATGTATTTATTAAATTCTATTCTATGGCACCCACTCAAATGGCTACACACACATGATTTGAATGGGAATCTGGACAAGTTCTTGGTTTGGTGTGTGAAAGTGTTCAACCTTGGTATGAGATCGAGCCATGATATTGGAAAAAAAATTATTTACTATTTTGTAAGGCTTTGTTTTTAGCTTGGAAGAAGGAAATCTTTAACGGATTCAAAGTCGGATCTAATTCTGGGTTAGTTGGAGTTGGAGTCGGATTTCCTAGATACAAACTCTGAAAAATTTGGTGCTCAGCCTTCCATAGAGCACATGAAAAGCCCAAAATCCTCACAACTGGTGTTCCTTCTCAGATAAAGCAAATTCGAATGATTCAGAATGATGAAAAATGTGATCCAAGTAGAAGTCCATTCTTCTCTCCATTTTACAGTTATAGTTACCTTCAGTGCAACAATTTTCTTTACAAATTTTGTGTTGAATTACTCAGAAAAGAAAAGAAATTAAAAGGCAAGCACTTCACCACAAGGCAGGACACCCTTAGATCCAAGGTAGGCACATTCCCTTTTACTATTTGTGGTTGTCCGCAGAATGGCTTCTCTTTCTATAGGGATGAACTTGAGTTCATCCTTGATCTCCAACGTGGTTTGTTCTTCAATAGCTTTATCAGTGATGGTCACGAGCATGAGCATATTTATTCTTTTTTAGCATATAACAAGTGTAGTTGTTGTGAATGTGGATAAGGGTAAGGGTGGAGTTGAATATACAGAGGACGGAAGAAATAGTCACAATTCATGCAGAAAATTTTCGAAAGCACACCATACCTCGACTTTAGGAGGTCAACATGTTTCTCAATTGGAATGAGATAAAAGAGTACCCTGATGGGCACAGGTTTTATCTCTACATTTGAAATATTTGAGAGTTCTTGCACAATATGTTTTCATCAGTCTTCGTTACTCCCTTTTTTACTATTTTCCCATTAGGTTAAACGTTACAATTGAAATCATCTATAGTAAAAAAAATAGAGGACTAGACTCAGAGAGAGTTCTTTGTTCATGTGATGTAGCTTTTATACAAAGTTACGAGGGAACATTCTATTCCCAGTGTCAACGTTAAGTCATCCTGCCCGCATCTATCTTAGTCTAGGTAGTTAATACGACACAGTGTTCTTAGGAAGATATTTCAATGCGGTGTGACTCCTGAGATGGTGCTTTTAATGCTGCGTCGCTTCTAGGGCGTGTTCCGGCGGTGGGTGAATGACATGGTCACTTCTACTCCCCTCCGTCCGCATCCTTCATTTACTTGCTGAGGTGAGTCCTTATGCTAGGTGCAACAGGGGATGTTAGAGTCGGTGTGTTCCATCTGTTCCCCCTTATCTAGCTTCCCATGCTATGCATCCTCCTTTGATGCAACCTTGAGGGTTGGAGCCCTTTGGTGACTCTAGGCCTCGGAAGGGTGAGACTCGGGTTGGAATAGGCCCTAGTGTTAGGCCCATCCCTCGGTTCAACCTGAATTCCATTCTTGTTATTTTCTTTTCTTCTTCCTATTTGTTTTTGGCAGCAAACATCTGACAGATCTGATGTGCACTCAATTGTGCCCGTCAGGCTCCCTTGCATGGGCTAAACCGTCTAACGATTCCTCTCCCAAGTGTAGCATTGTGTAGCGTGTATAACAAGGCCTGCACCCATCCACCTTCCTTCATGTAAAGTGTGTCTTGCCCATTACCCATGTCACTTTAACCAACGTGGGGGCTATTTAAGGCCCCCATTTTCTATTTATAGTCTGTTTTCCTCTATTCTCTCTCGGTGCCTTAGAATTTGTTTTCTTTTTCCCTTTCTTCATTTCATTCCCTTCTTCTTTTGTGACCCTAACCAGTCCTATTCTTACTCCGATGGCTGCTAAGAACACTTCTTGCCATAATGTTCAATGCCCTGGTGATGACGACCCGTCACTGGCACGTGAGGCATCTTAGTCTTTCAAAGGTTCCAACTGGAAGTTGAAGGTGACTTCTGCGACTCTACGGTTGTTGAAGGCCTCCTATGGGTTCCCGGACTCCGTCAACATGGAGGTTCCTGGGCCCGTGATGGGGCCGTGGATTCCAAGGGTTTAACCTTGAAGGTGGCACTATACCCTAGTATGTTTACCAGTGGGTTGTGGCATGCTTTTTGCAGGCTGGTTCGCGAAGTTTTGGACTTTCTTGGCCTGACCCCAGCACAACTCCACCCCAACATGTGGATGATCTTGGTGTGTTGCTGCATCGTTTGGTGTAGGGCATTGGAGGAGGTTGACCTTGAACATCCAGAACTCACCGCCCCAGAGTTCCTCTTGCCCTATAACTTCCTGAAACACAAGGGGAACATCTGCAGCTTCTGTTCGCACCCTGGGTGGAAGTTCTTCTTCATACAACTGGTCAAAGATTGGAACTGGCAATTCTTCTTCATATCTGGCAAGGGTTGGAAGTTCCCCATTGGGCAAACCATACAGAGGGAGTGCCTCGTGTGGGCAATATGGGGGGTTATGCCTGCAAAGAAAGAGGTTAGGCCAAAGGAGACTCCCGCAGAGGCGAGCAGGCTGTAGATTGTGCGAGCCTGGGTCAAGGCGCACCTGAATGACACTTTCTCCTAGGTTTTGTTGACTGAAGCCAACATAAGGCGATACCTGGCCCCTCGGCGCACACTTATTTTGATGATCGCACCATCATCATGCAGTGTGCTGCACGTCAAGAGCGCAAGCGACCCCCGAGCTCATCCCTGGAGGGGAAGGGAAAGAAACCTCAGTCCAAGGAACCTGCCTGCTCCATTGCCCCCTCCTGAGCAACCTTCCATGCCCATCCTTGTTAGTCACCCAAAGCACTCTACGCCTGTTGCGAAGGTAGCTGCCTCCATTCCACCATCTTCCACCTCAAAGACAGTGCCATTCTCCACCCACCAAGCAAGACGGGTGCTACCGAGGTATCCCAAGGGGTCTGCGCCACCCCCGAGATGCCCCCAACTCCCCATGTGGCGATCGACTTTAGGTTTCTCCACTTACGTCTTTGCCTATGCCATCGGAAGATGTTAGGGTAGTCGAGACCCTTACGCTGGCTGAGGAAAGGCTCTCGTTGCATTTTTACAGAGCTCTCTTGAAACCCGCCCCTAGAGAGTCTACAGTTTGTGTCTCGCCACCCGATGTTAGCATTGAGGTGGGCTACGTTATGCGAAGAAGAAGGAGGCTCTGACTTTGGTGAGGGGAGAGTCTCTATCCCTGGGTCCCCCTTTGAGTACTCTTCCGAATACGAGGTTGTCTCAACGGAAGCCCCTTAGAAGTCGATATGAGTCCGAGCCTGACCCTAGCTTAAAGCCACGAAGACTAGAGAGGAAGATCAAGGGAGGTAGAGAGTGAAGCCGGGATGGTACTGGCTAAGGGCCAGAAGGATCCGACCATCCTGCTAGGACCTAGGTCTGGGATGGTTTGGATGGGCGCCAGTGAAGTCTCGCCTGTCCCATCGAAGACTGAGGCTGGGATGGCGTTAATGCGCTCAGGCTGGAGTAAACCTCCCGCTGGCGACGACATGGGACAGGTGCCGAAGCAAGTCCCATCCACTAGTCCAAGGGGAGAGCATGCCCACGAGAAGCCGGCGTCTAAGGAGGCTAGGGACCAAGTTGATGAGCCCATGTAGGAACCTGGATGTGCTGCCAAGGCCCGCCCTCACACCGAGGAGCAGAGGGGTTCGATCTTGGATTCCCTTTCACCTCCCTATCAGTTGGGATCAGGAGGGCGCGCAAGGAGTTTGGGGTATGTTTTGTCATGTTACTTTCCCCTTTCTGGGGTATGTTTTGTCATGCTACTTTCCCATTTCTTTCTCCTTAGTTCACCTGAAATGTTCTAACTTCGTTTTGATTTTGTGGTAGGCGGTGAAGCAACTGGGAACTTTCATTGTAGATGGCCAGGGAGCTTTGGAGGAAGAGAACCAGGTGTTCCGTTCCTTGGCTGGTCTAGCCTTGTGACATGGCAGGCAAGAGATGGAGGAGAAGGAGAAGTTGGAGTAGGCTCTTGTCAAGGCCGAGTTCAGCCATCAATGGAGGCAAAAATAGATGGCCCAGTTTCGTTGGTGGAAGGCCACACTCAAATCCGACCTCACCAAGTCACGAGAGGAGGCCGGGTAGCACAGGCTCAATGTTGTGCTTCAAGGGCAGGCTCGAGATAACCTGTTGGAGTCGCTGGATATCCAGATGGTGGGCCTGGATAAGTTGTTGGAGGAGAACTCACAGTTGAGGGAACAATGCGACTTTGACACCCGGTCATTCAATTGGCTCGATAGGGAGTATGAGTCCCTCTCCGACTCCCTAAAGAAGAAAAAGGAGCCCCTCAAGTCTACGTTGTGACAGTTGAAGGACTTCGAGATCAAGGTTAGGCACCGTTCATCCGAGATTAGGTTTGGACGTACGGTTACATAGAGGGCTTGAAAAGGATGTGGGACCATGTGCTGGAGAATCTACCGGATGACTTAAGGTCTCTTGACCTGGTGACCTTACCACCAGACCTGTAGGCAATGAAGCACGGTACCTCCATATGCTCAGATTTGATGGCCAACACCTTCCTAGATGACCCTACTGGCTGGCTTTCTGTCTTTTTGTAGCCTTTTTTGTACCACACATTTTCTCTTTTGTACTTTGTAGCTTGGTGGTGTCTATCCGCAGGGCTTCGTTTTCCCTCTGGAGTGTTTCCACTTGTGCAGTCATCGTCTTTATCAACCGCTCCATGTATGCAAAGTGCACTTCCATGTCTTCTGATAAGGCTTTTGGTCATTGAGTTGTCTGAGAACGGATTTTTGCTGGCATACAAAAGACACGTTCCGCCTATAGAAAATATTCTAGAGATGGCACCACTGTTTACGTCGTATTTTGTACGCCTGAACAACTTTCTATCAACTTAGGCTAGAATCTTTACCTGCAAACACAAGGGAAAAGGTGTGCTTGGGGTGGTCCGGGGAACCTCTATTGCCTAAATTAGTCTCGCGTGTTAGAGTATTGTCTTTTTAATCATAGAGTTCAGGGATATTTCTTTGTACCTGGGATGTAGCTTTTATATAAAGTTACGAGGGATCATTCTGTTCCTTGTGTCAGGGTTAAGCCATCCCGCCTGCGTCTATCTTCGTCTGGGTATTTAATGTGACATGGTGTTCTAAGGTAGAGCTTTCAATGCTGTGTGGCTCCTGAGACAATGCATTTAATACGGTATGGCTTCCAGGGCATGCGGTGGGTGAACAACGCGGTCGCTTTCCTATCCTCCATCAGAAAATGGAGGGTCGTCCGCATCTTTTATTTACTTGCTGACACAAGTCCTTTTATGCTTGGTGCAATAGGGGATGTCAGGGTCGGCGTGTCCCATCTGTTTCCCCTTATTTGGCTTCTCGCGCTATGCATTCCTTTGATGCAAGCTTGAGGGTTGTACTTCTTTGGTGACTCTGGGGCCTCAGAAGGGCGAGACCCGAGCTGGAACGGGCCCCAGTGTTGGGTCGGGTGGGAAATATCCCTCCCAGAAACAAATGAGCTGATATCACAATCGCATGATCAACAATAATCCCTCTCATATGTTGTGACACCTCCAACCTACGCTTGTGATTTGGCAGAGACTTGAAGCGTCAGGATATGCAACACACGGTCATACATCCCCATTCATAACATGCAATGCAACCAACTGATGATCTAGCATTATGCAATAATCACAACGAAAAGTCAAACTCATAATAATTTACACCAGAATACTTGAAAACATAACTTCGTAATTATCTCATAACCATTGTTCTACCTCTTAGAACTGTTCGGGCATTTACACACTGACTTTAAACTTAACAAATGGAGAATATATATATATATATATATATACCTTCTTATTCACGGCTTGGTTAGGAAGGGGCTTTATAAAGACTCTTATTTAGAGCATCTGTTTGACTCGCTAAATAACATGCAGGGCCATCTCTAGAAACATGAGCATCATCTCTATCTGCCGGTCTAGGTCCAACTCATTCTCTATTATCTTGATCCATTGACTCATGTCCATATCCGTCTTGTGGTCTTGCTACAGCTTCTGTCGTTTCAATGAAATGGCAATTTAGAAAAATAAAGGGGTGAGATTTCATGGAAATCTTAGTAAGTTAGGAACCAATATACAACGAGATAACATAGACGTGATAAATAATAAACAAGAAATGCATGAATGTAGAAAACATACTTTCCTTTGTTTTTCATCTAGATTTCTTTGTAGAAACATGTTCTAAATAACTTTTAGATAAAAACATAACACATTTTCTTACAGAGAACACTTGTTCAAAGAAACAGAGTTTTGCATTCTTTTTCTTTTCTTTTCAAAGCATCTTGTTTAACATATGGTAACATCACAGCTCCCCATTTTGCATTGTGAGTACCTACTGGATTTATGTCATTATATCTACGTAGTTAAACTTTCATACTTTCATTCATAGGTGTACCCACCAGCCCTAGGTACCATTTACATATGACAATCACCCTGGAATCCTTTAAAGAAGATCCAACTATTGCTCATTGACTATTCTTCTTCAACCTAGGGGTTACCACTCCATTTTTACTCACTCTAGAGTAAACAGAGGTGTTCGACTAGGATACTTCCCCATTCTAGCATTTGGGATCGTGATAAAAAAAATATTTTTCATGCTATGTATATGACAAGCATATTGAATGGCATGTGCTTTTGCTTAAGAAATCAAACTTTGCATCAATCATCATAACTTTGAACATGTCAATTTGTAAGAATGCTTGGATATGTAAAAGTTTATACAAACATCACATGCCTCAAAGAATCCGAATATTCATGAGATAAATGCAAGGTAATTTATGCTCAAAATCAATATTTGTACAAGAATGCTTTGTTTATACATCATCATATAGATATTATCTAAGAGTAGGTTAGAGACCAACTTAGAACATTCTTGAGTGATTGAAGTGGCTGAAATTAAGAAATGTTTTTCATGGATTAGAACTTGATAAAATTTCTTAATCAATTCTATGAACTGTGGCATGCTTAGCCATGCATGTTGGTGTTCATGTTAGTGGTGTTTATCTACACGGGTGCAAGTGCTTGGATTTTGAAACATGGTGACCTCAAGATGGTAGTGATGATCAACCCAAGATAGTGTGTGAACTCGTGTTGATCTTCATATTCCCGAAGCATCACCAAGGTTTTGGGGTTTTAATTCAATCTCAAATGTTTGGGATTTCACTAGAGTTGAAACCCTCTTTGGTTTGGCACAAAAAGTAATCGTTGGATGGAATAGTATTTGGCTTAGGGGGCATGGTCACAACGCTTGATTTTCATTCATTTCCTTCACATTTCCATCTCATGATTCCTCTTGGTGCCAAATGTCTTATACTATTCACCAAGTGTGGTTAAGATCTTGCCATGTGTCTAAATAAAACTTCTCTAGAATGATTTGGACAATCCACACTCTGATTTGAAAATGACTAGATTGAGTGCTAACACTTGTGTTACTATTCACTCCGAATATGAGAAAAATAACTTTGCACCATAAAATTTTAAATAATCGTACGAACCTACTAGTGCAATTTGTTTCACAAATTTTGACTCGTATGGGCCTCGAATAGATTAAAATGCGTTTTCAAACAGCTATCATCCGGAAAATGAAAAACGTTTTATTGGGCCGTAAATTCCTAAATATTCATTTGAGACTAATGGAGGAAACTAGTTTCTTAATCCTATACTCCTAAGTACCTCAAATAAATAAAATCAAGTTTCTCTAACCAAAGTAGGTAAGAAATTGACTAAGCCGACAAACTAAAACCTTACAAGAATTGTCACTACGTTCGTAAAGCCTAAAGAAATTTATTCACTGAATATCTAGCGGGCTATTACAAAGAGGCTCTTGTGCATGGGTTTGTATAGTAACGTGTGTATGTATTATTAGGGCTGTGCATAATGGGCCATAAGTCCGACCCGTCCGCTAGAACCGATTTCTCCAACCCGTGAAAGAGGGTCATCGGGTGAATTGTGTAATATCGGGTTTTAGTAAAAACAACCCGTCGAATCCGTCGAAACCGACCCTAAGCTGAAGACGAAAATACTACTGAGCTGAAGACGCTGAAGACGAAAACAATCTCCTCTCCACTGGAAACCCTAGTCACCATTCACCATCGCTGGTCGCAACGGTCATCGCAGAGGTGCATTCTCTCTCTCTCTCTCGATAAGATTTAAGTTTTCGAGCTTTGTTTGGTACTTTGTGTGAGCGTGCGTGTGTTTTTTTGGGTATTAGATGTTCATAATTTTTTATGGATTTTTGCATGAAATCCCTACTTTGTGTTGGGCACTTTCTCTGGATTGCAAAGTCTGTTGAAATGTTGAACTGGTTTGTGAAAAAAAACCGATATGAGGTATCTGTAGTAGGTATTTGTTGAACTGGTTTGTTGAGCAATATATGTAATTGTTCCTCATAAGTTGTGATTCTTGGATTTGGTGATATGGGCACCCAAGTTTGAGCTTGTCCAGATCTAGGCTCTCGGTTCTTTTGGTTTCAGGTAAGGTATTTGTTAATTTGTCAATGTCAACTCCATGATTAGGATGGAGAAAGTTTGATATAAATGAAACTATAAGGATTTTTTTTGTTTGATTGTTTGAGATCATATGAAGATGTTGGTATTCATGTGAGGGAATATTTTTTTAAGGGATTAGATTAGGTTCACATCATTGCTTTTTTGGTTCCTTCACTTATACTATGGGAGATTTGGTTAGCTTGAAATGTTGCCAGATATGAAAATTAATATTCATCAACTAACCCTTGGGATGTAGTTTAAGACAGCATAACATCTCATCCTTCTTGGCAGATTCCCGTCTCCTTCCCCTGCTTCACGCCATGGTCCTCAGTTTTCTGCTAAAGATTACCCTGTTTTCACACCTGTGAGTATTAATTTTCTTAATCTTCTCCTTCATTTTGCTCTGTTCACTGTATTCCATGTGATTATGTACTGGGTATATTCCTTGGTGATGAAGTTAGGCAATTTTTTGAGATTTCAACAATTTACATATCCTGCTTGCAATGATGTTCTATATTCTTCAGTGATCTCTCAATTGTTTTAGCATATGTTGTTTAATTGACTAGTGAATTATTGCAATCCTTTTATTGTTGATATATTTTCATGATTTTCTGTTGACTATTCTTTTTCTACTTTTGCTTTGATTTCTAGGCTGTTGCAGTGTGTGTATGTTTTTACTTTGAATTTTGTATTTACTCTTCTTATTACAGATACTTAGTGCTTAAACCTGTTCGTACTAGTAAAAGAATCTCTCTATCTTCATGAAATTTTCTTCTTTCATTAATGTTGGAGTTTCTTGAATTTGGAAATATGGACAGAGCTACGAAGATGAACCACTGCCAGGGTATCATCAGATTCCACTAAAAGATGGAACATTATCAGAAAGTTGGGATGAATATGGTCTTGGAGATATTGGCATTGAAACTGTTCTATCAGATTATAAGGAGAATTCATCCTCAAGAAAGGGATTGCCTTCTGGTTTGGCCAGCGTAGAGTCTCATATTTGTCCAGCTAAGGATAACAAATCTGCCACTGGTTCTTGTGCAAACCAAGCTTTTTTGGAAGAATTAATATTCTTCTTCTTTTGGTTTTTTTTATTGGTTTATGTCAATATTTTTTTGATGTCTTTTGAGATCTTAGTGAACCAGTTTTGCATGCTATATTCATTGCATTAAGCTGTAACTTAACACGTCACTAACATTGATACTTTATTTAAAAAAAAAAAAAGAAGACCCGATCCGACCCGGCACTGTGCGGGTCGGGTCGGACCGGGTTGGCGCGCAAACAGTACCGGGTCTGGTCTGACCGGGCCCAGACCCGGTTGGAGTGCATCGGGTTGCAGCCCTATGTATTATATATATACAGTGAAGAACCTTGGGGGGGGACAAGGCTATGCAAAGTAAAATATTTCAAGTAAATATTTTTCCATTATTGCTAGATTGAATATTTTAATTATATTATTTCCCATTTAATTTTACTCCTATAATATTTTAAATAAGAAAATTTCAATTCTCCGAAAGATTTATTAGGAAAATAAGATTTACTTTTAAACACATTTATAATTTAGGAGAAGATAAATAAAGTATTTTTATTTGTAGTCATTAATAATCTCTAAAGATTTTGGTAAGATTTTAAATCATAATTGATGTTTGCTTAAACTTTATGTGTACACCTTTTAATTAAAGCATTGGATAAACTTTTTTGCTGTTATGATTTTTGTGAAATTTCTATTTTCTTTAGGTTTTGAATTTATTCTTTATTTCTTACTCTTTAATCAGTCTTTTTTTTTTTTATTTATTTATCATTTTATAGTGATGTTCCTAAAAATTTTCAATTGAACTATTTGTTCCACTCTAAAATACTTGGCCCCTCCAAAATTATAATCTCAACTTCGTCCCTATATATATATATACACACACACACATACACATACAAATATATATACATACATAATATATATATATATATATACACACACACACACTAGTGGAAACCCTAGTGAAGGAGGAGGGAGTTGTGCATGGAGCTTATATTGGGGTCTGGATGTTGGGTAATTGGCTTGGGCCTAATTATGGGCCTTGGTTCTTGGTCTTTATACATAGGTACATGGACTAGGTCCTATTTTGTTGGGATTGGCCCAATAGTCATAGGTTTTCTCTTGGTCATATTTTTGTGAACTTTTAAGGGTCCATTTGGGCTTAGAAAATAGGTTACGCTGTTTTATGGGTCCAATTTGTCCAATAAATACTAATTAGGCTTTAACCTAATTATTGAGTCTAATAACACTATTAATCCACCATAATAAATCTTTGGTCCGTGGTTATCCAATATATTACAATTGGGCTTTCTAATATGGCCCATCAAACATAATCCAGTCCCAAAAAGTTTATCCTTACAAAAATGATAAGCAAGCATAGCTGCCTACTACAAATTCCCTTGTTATATATTAGTTCCTATATACCATCATCTTGTTGCATGAAGGAGTTAGGAAACCAAGCTCTTTCTGATTGGAAAGATTGGAGTTTGGGTATGCTCTGATTAGTAATATAACTTGAGCTGGTTGGCATGTCCTGTGCTTAGGAGGTAATGCATAAACCAACAACGTACTCTGAAGTCACAACTTTGAACTCGTCTTACACTTGTTTCTCAAGACTCCCTTCTCAGAACCATCACCTACTCATATATTATCCTTTCCTTTAAACTGATATACAACACCACATCCCTTTAAAACACCTTGGCTGCAATGGTGTTGAAAATCAACTTTCAAAGGAGGCAATTCTTTCATTGAAGCTTCGTCGTTGCTGATATATAAGATCAAAGTTCTAAATGCATGGCTCGATTACTTGCCGATGAGTGCGACATTCAAGGAGTTCCTCTATTTCAGGCCGCTGCATGCCTGAGAAGCCATATAATGGTACATTACAATGGAGAACCGAGCCTCTGGAGAATAAAAATTCCAGAAATGATCTTTTTTATTGATGATTTGAGATTGAAAAATCAGTGGTTCAGATCCCAAATACACCTAGATGGGGTGAATAGTTGTTTTTTAAATTTATTGGACTATTTAAATTAACAATCAATCAATCAGTCAAATCATAAGAAATAATCAACACATAAATTTTGGTAACGAAGTGAAAATTTATTTGAAAAACGTCTTCAAAATCTAAAACCACTTCGGATGTAATTCGCTAACTAAAATCTACTATAGAAATTAAGTTAATAATAGCCAATTTAGAAATACTTACAATACTGATGCAGAGAAATCCGAATATGATGAGGCTCAGCCAACAAATATGATGTTAAAAGCACTAGACTACCTCGAGAAGGTAGACCAATGCAAAACCAACGGGAAGAGATAAGTATTCCTAAGATTTGGGCGAGAGGAACGACTTATACCTCAATTGGGCAAGGAAAATTGGCGACATCAATATTTTACCCATAAATTTAGCTACAGGTATCAAAATCGCAAATATGACCTCAATCTGGAAAGTTTCCTTCGGTGTGCACATCGTGGTGGCCTCCTTGTCGACCCCAAAATCAACCCTTTTTCCTTCTAAATCCACACTTTTGATTAATTCTTTCATTTTTGATTAATTTTCTTTTATGGTAACGTTTGTTTTAGTGACGATTTTTATTTTGGATTCTTAGGTTAGATTTTAACCATTACTATCTTATTCCGTATTTTAATGTTTGACCATAATTACAATTTTACCTTTTTTGTTAGCTATTTAAGCTTGGCTTGTGGGATTCAGAAGAATGATTGGATTTTCATTTTAACAAAATCCTAATCTCAGAGTTTCTCTCTGTTTGCGATTTTTCTCAAATGCAATCTCTAGCTTCCATTGTTGAACTAGCTGTCAGAAGAATCACCTATTCTGTCCCGACCTCAAATACCCTTGAAGTAATTAAATCTAGCTTGCAACACCACGAGTATCCCATTCAATCTCTGCATCCAGGCAAGTCTGGAAGTCCTTCCGGCCAATGAGCATGTCCACACCAATGGAATCAACAAAACTCAAATAGAGTATAATATGATGGAGGTTTGTTTATCACGAAAGGATCGATCTTTAGGGTCTTCTCTTATAAATACAATGAATACAACAACTTTGGTCTCTCTCCACACCCTAGAAGTCGTGTATATTATTCTATATATGCTAGGGTTTGCATAGGCCACTTAGAAAGTCCAAACCTTAGTGAAAAAGGGTTTCTCATGATTTTCCTGAAGCAAAGGTCGATCCAACGATCATGCGAATTTTTTGTCTAGTTTTTCGGTCATGACATTGTCCAATTATTTTGGCCCTGTAAATGTTGGAATTTGAATATACTTGTGAAACATGAATCGATAAATAATTGAGTTATATTTCCAACATCACTAAGATCACCTCAATCCAATGTGAGGGTCAAAAGTTATTGGAGATAAACAAAACTTCTATCAACTTCAATTAACTTAGTCTAATCCTAACAAACCGCCAAAATATAAATAAACAAGTTACATGTATAGAAACACCAAAGTACCTTCTATTGCTCTGAAATGATCAACAAACACATCAACATACAAAGAACAAATAGATAATTGAAGATAAACAAAAATAAGAACATAATATCAATACCGCATAATGTCAAGATCATCAACTATTTTTCTCCTATATCTATCATCCAACTCCCCTAAGTAGTATAACTCACTAGTAAGGTACTACATTATTCTCTTCCTTTTTGTCAAAAAATGACAAAGGCATATGATACATGCTATGATATATATACTCAGATGAGAGTATTAATTGCTCATGTAAAGTGACAAGAAATTCAGATACTATGTCAAAATGCGCGCCTTAGTCACTAATCTATGAGAAATTAAACATGAAATTAGAAGAAAATAATTAAAACAAACATATACATAATTTTGATAAAAACATTTAATTAAATTAATTTAATCACACTTAAAGACATGCTACATATGGAAAATGGCATCATATCTCAATAAATCATGCAAATAATATAATATGGTATAAAATTTCATGAGTATTTCCGTATAAGTGTAACCCGGCTCATTTGAGAAGTTTATGACTGCAATAGTGCGAGTGGGATCGTGCTGCAACATGAAACCATCAGTATAAAGAAAACAGTTTCTAGGAATGAAAGGTCAAACCCAATGCTGCATGAGACCTAGGAAATTTTGTTTTTTTGTTTTTTTCACATTTCAATGAGCTGATTGTTTTTCTCTTTTCTTGCTGGTCATCACCTCCTTTTTTTTTTTTTTTCACTTTTTCACTTTGGTTCCATATTCAAGTTCTATAATTATCCCCTTTTTTAGGAAAAGTGCTAGATAATATTTTGTATCAAACACTTTTATTTAAGCACTTTTATTTTATTGAGAATTTCTGTATTGTCCTTACGAAGGAATATAGATATTTGGTTTGAGTAAATGAATATTTTATGGAGTTTCAAGATTATTTATAGTTGTGATTTTTGAGTTGAAATTTAGGTTACAAGAGCTAACTTTCCGGACCTCTGGCAACGGGGCGTTACAAATCAAGTTATTAAATACTAAGCAAAAACCATCAAACACTTAGAGTTTGGGAAAACCTTTTAAGGTTTCGGTTTTCACCAAGGTTTTGGGGTTTCAATTCAATCTCAAATGTTTGGGATTTCACTAGGGTTGAAACCCTCTTTCATTTGGCATAAAAAGGAATTGTTGGATGGAATAGTGTTTAGCTTAGGCGGCATAATCACAATACTTGATTTTCATTCCTATCATTTACATTTTTATCTCATGGTTCCTCTTGGTGCCAAATGTCCTATAATATTCACCAAGTGTGGTTAAGATCTTGCCATGTGTCTAAATAAAAATTATTTAGACTAATTTGGACAATCCACACTCTGATTTGAAAAGGACTAGACTGAGTGCTAACACTGGTGTTACTATTGACTCCGAAAATGGCAAAAATAACTTTGCACCATAAAATTCTAAATAATTGTACGAAACTACTAGTACAATTTGTTTCACAAATTTTGACTCGTGTGGGTCTCGAATATATCAAAATGCATTTTTGAACAGCTATCATCTGGAAAATGAAAATTGTTTTATTGCGCCGTAAATTCCTAATTATTCATTTGTGACTAATGGAGGAAACTAGTTTCTTAATCCTATATATACTCCTAAGTACCTCAAATAAATAAAATTATGTTTCTATCATCGAAGTAGGTAAGAAATTGACTAAGTCGACAGACTAAAACCTTTCGAGAGTTTTCACGACGTTCGTAAAGCCTAAAAAAATTCATCCATTGAATTTCTGGCGGACTATTACAAAGAAGCTCTTGTGCATGGGTTTGTATAGTAACGTGTGTATGCATATATATCCATTGAATTTTCTCCTATAATATTTTAAATAAGAAAATTTCAATTCTCCGAAAGATTTATTAGGAAAATAAGATTTACATTTAAACACATTTATAATTTAGGAGAAGATAAATTAAGTATTTTCATTTGTAGTCATTAATAATCTCTAAAGATTTTGGTAAGATTTTAAATCATTATTGATGTTTGCTTAAACTTTATGTATACACCTTTTAATTAAAGCACTGGATAAACTTTTTTGCTGTTATGATTTTTGTGAAAAGCCTATTTTCTTTAGGTTTTGAATTTATTCTTTATTTCTTACTCTTTAATCAGTCTTTTTTTTTTTATTATTATTATCATTTTATAGTGATGTTCCTAAAAATTTTCAATTGAACTATTTGTTCCACTCTAAAATACTTGGCCCCTCCAAAATTATAATCCCAACTTCGTCCCTGTATAGATATATATACATACACATACACACATATATATACATACATATATACATATATATATATATATATACATACCGGTGGAAACCCTAGTGCAGGAGGAGGGAGATGTGCTCGGAGCTTATATAGGGGTCTGGATGTTGGGTAATTGGCTTGGGCCTAATTATGGGCCTTGGGTCTTGGTCTTTATACATACGTACATGGCCTAGGTCCTTTTTTGTTGGGATTGGCCCAATGGTCATAGGTTTTCTCTTGGTCATATTTTTGTGGACTTTTAAGCATCCATTTGGGCTTAGAAAATAGGGTGCGCTGTTTTATGGGTCCAACTTGTCTAATAAATACTAATTAGACTTTAAACTAATTATTGAATCTAATAACACTATTAATCCATCATAATAAATCTTTGGTTCGTGGTTATCGGATATATTGCAATTGGGCTTTCTAATATGGCCCATCAAATATAATCCAGTCCCAAAATAATTATTCTTACAAAATCCGTAATATCATTGGATCGGATTGTTACCGGTTTCTTTACAAGAATCTTCAACCTGTTTTTGTAATTAAGAAGTGTGTTTCCATGTCATGCTGGATTTGTGTGCTTGGTCGGCTATGATAACAGTTCTGCAATTAAGAGTGTTCTAACTGGAAAAAGGAAGATATATATGGTGTTTGTGTTCATGAAAAAATGTGTTCATGAAAGATATGGTGTTGTACTCGTAATGTGCATGTTGTATTTCCCATCCTTCTATCAATATTTGATTCCGATATGCCTACAGAGTAGAGGGAATGGCGTCATTTTGATGTTGTGTTTCTGCCATATTATATATATTTGTGCCATATACTTTATTAGTCGATAAAACTAAAAATTCCAGAAATTATCTTTTTCATTGATGATTTGAGATTGAAAAACCATGCGGTAGTTCAGATCCCAAATACACATAGAGGAGTGAATAGTTGTTTTTTAAATTTATTGGACTATTTAAATTAAAAATGAATCAATCGGATCATAAGAAATAATCAACACATCAAATTTGGTAACAAAATGGAAATTTATTTAAAAAACGTCTTCAGAATCTAAAACCACTTCGGGTGTAATTCACTAACTAAAATCTACTATAGAAATTAAGTTAATAGCAGCCAATTTCAAAACACTTACAATACCCTTGAAGTAATTAAATCTAGCTTGCAACACCACAAGTATCCCATTCAATCTCTACATCCAGGCAGCTTCAGAAGTCCTTTTGGCCAACGAGCATGTCCACACCAATGGATTCAACAACACTCGAATAAGAGTATAATATGATGAATGTTTGTTTATTATGAAAGAATCAATCTTTAGGGTTTTCTCTTATAAATACAATGAATACAACAACTTTGGTCTCTCTCCACACCTTAGAAGTCGTATATATTATTCTATATATACTTAGGGTTTGTGTATGCCATTTAGAAAGTCCAAACCCAAGTGAAAAAGTGTTTCTCATGATTTTCCTGAAGCGAAGGTTGAGCCGAAGATCATGCGAATGTTTTGTCTAGTTTTTCGGTTGTGACATTTTCAAACTATTTTGGCCCTGTAAATGTTGAAATTTGAAGATACTTGTGAAACATAAATATGTAAATAATTGAGTTATCTTTCCAACATCACTAAGATCACCTCAATCCAATGTGAGGGTCAAAGATTATTTTTGATTTACTCATCCTAAGTCTATCTCATCAAGCTTATGAATTTGCAAGCTTCACACTTTTTGTTCCAAATGTAACTTAGACTCTACCCAACATATTTACAACTCAATAGGACCGACTTTTATCATAAGAACATGCCAACATATTATATTTGCATTAACCATCTACCTCTTTGGCAATCCTAGGAAAAAACTTCTATGTAATTCAATTAACTTAGTCTAATCCTAGCAAACCACCAAAATAGAACTAAACAAGTTACATGTATAGAAACACCAAAGTACATTTTGTTGTTCTAAAACGATCAACAAGCACATCAACATACAAAGAACAAATAGATAATTGGAGGTGAACAAAAATAAGAACATAATATCAATATAACATAATGTCAACATCATCAACTATTTTTCTCCTATATCTATCATCCAACTCCCCTAAGTAGTATAACTCACTCTTAAGTCAAGCATGACATTATTCGCTTCCTTGTTGTAAGAAAATGACAAAGAGATATGATAGATGCTATGATATATACTGAGATGAGAGTAATAATTGCTCATGTAAAGTGACAAAAAATTCAGATACCATGTCAAAATGCTTTAAGTCACTAATGTTTGAGAAAACATGAAATCAGAGGAAAATTAAAAAAAACATATACTTGATTTTGATCAAAAAATTTAATGAAATTAATTTAATCACACTTAAAGACATGCAACATATGGAAAATGACATCATATCTCAATAAATCAAGCAAGTAACATAATATGGTATAAAATTTCATGAGTGTTTCCGTAGAAGTGTAACGTGACTCATTTGAGAAGCTTATGATTGCAATAGTGTGAGTGGGGTTGGACTGTAACCTGAAACCATCAGTATAAAGAAATAGTTTCTAGGAATGAAAGGTCAAAAACCCAATGTTGCATGAGGCATAGAAAATTTTGTTTTTTCCACCTTTCAATGAGCTGATTTGTTCTCTTTTCTTGCTACTCGTCACCTTTTTTCTTTCACTTTTGAGCTTTGGCTTTTCCATACACAAGTTCTATAATTTACCCTCTTTTTATAGGAAAAGTGCTAGATAATATTTTGTACGAAGCACTTTTATTTAAGCACATAGAGATATAAAATAATAAAGGTAATCTAGCCCATGATCAGTTCTCTCCATGAGTTATGTTTCCCTATACCTCTGATTGCTCTCCAAAATCTTACGTAAGTGGTAAAACGTCGATCAATTAAGTTGGGTGTGCATTGTGAGGTGCAAAACATAAATTACATACAATACACATATCATGCATAAATTTGAAATATTTAAAACATGACACCCTTTGTATATCAAAATGAATCCCATTAATGATATATTCATATACAATAAAAATATTTTTAGAATTTCTCACTTCTCAAAATTTTCTTTTTATTTTTCCTAAAGGAAAGAATAGAAAGTAAATATAAATTCGAAAGAAATATAAGCCAAAATACGCAATATTGTAAACATAAAACAAGAAACAAATGCAAAATAATCTAAGCATTAAGATTATTCCTAGGCATGTTGTGTCTCCCTAATACTAGGTAAGACCATTACCACTCCCCTTGATGGGTGAATGACATGATCAACTTTAGAAACTCAAATTCTCTGAAGTCTATGTGCATGTTCATGAGTTCAAGATAATTTTTCTAAGTCATGGAATCTATTAAATAAAACACTCATATTCTTGGCTAAGTACCAACTCATTCATATGCCCTTGGGGGTTCAACCTAAAACAATTATGTGAAATATGACCAATCTTACCGCAATGATGGCAAGTAGAGACAAACCGCGCGTTGAGAAAGTGGTATCTTGGGAGGATGTGGTACCTTGGGCTTAGAAATATTAGCCTTCTTGCTTTTATCCATAGACAATAAAATTTACTTTCTTCGCACCAAAACAAGAATACATAGTATCAGTCACAAAACCAAAACCAGATTTATCTTGAGAATGCATTTGATTTTGTAGCAATATATATTAAGTGTATTCCTAGAGATCAATCTGTTCAAATAATTTTCAGGCTCAATTAATTTCTTCTCAAGTGATTTATCTTTTCCAATGAACATAGCAATATCAGATTTTAAAATGTCACAAGTAATATAAATCACCCAACTATTTATATATATATATATATATATATTATTCTCACATTACTCTAGCTTCTTAAGATATGCAATATTGATATTTTTCATTTTAAGGCACTCTTCATAGAGACTTTCATATGTTAGCTTCAAATCAGATTCATTCTCATCAGATGCATATCCATGTTTAAACATATTCTTACATCTAGAATCACAATTAACTCCAATTAATAGACAAAGCAAAGGTCCTGGAATTAACATTTTAACTCATATGATAAAGACAGTACAGTAGAGTCAGTTGACTCAAATTTAGTGTTACTCAAGGATGAATTCATTGCTTTCCTTTGGTTCTCTTGTAATTAGGGCACTCAATGTGAATTTGCCCAAAACCATGACACTCACAACATTGTATATCCTAGGGTACCTTGTGCTTGGAGACCCTAGTGTATTTCTCAAAGCTCTTTTCTCTACTATAAGAACTAGAGTTTCCTTTGACATTATTAAAAACTCTATTATACTTTTCTTGATTGTTACCCTTCCTAGGTGTGAAGATTTTCACCAAGTTTGTAGCATATTAAGCTAGGCCCTCATAATAGATTTCAGTATCATCCTCAAATGATTCAACAGACTCTTCTTTAATAGTTTCAAGAGCAATTAACTTAATTTTCGTTGGTTGAGACAATGTGTATTCATAGATTTGTATGTAACCAACCAACTCTTCAATCCTCATATTATCTATTTCTTTACTCTCCTCTATTGCTATAGCCTTAGGTCTAAACCTCTCTTGTAAAAATCTGAGGACATTTCTAACCATCTTATGTTCAATGATTTTCTCACTTAGATTAAAATTTGAATGTACTATATCATTGATTATGGCATAAAAAGCCATAAAAAATCTCATCATCTAGCATTTTTATTTCCTCAAACCCTAGGGTTAACATCTAAATTTTAGAATTTTTTACTAATCAAGTTCCTTCATGAATGACCTTTAATATGCCCAATTCATCTTTGAAAATTTCACAAATTGATAGTCTCTTAAATTCTTTAGAAGAAATAGTCATAAAGATTGCATTTAAACGGTTACTACTTCAATTACACTCATTGAACTTAAGACCAACTATTGATATCCATGGGAACTTCTACACCCTCAACAATTGAGATAGGTGTAACGCCCCATACCCGAGGGTCCGGAGAGCTAACTCATGTCACTAACAAACCCGTCTCTCCAAGCACTTAAAACTCCAAGGACTTCAAGATTAGCACACAATTCATATTTTTCCAAATAACCATAATAAAACTCCATAAGTTATCATTACAAAACATAAACCAAAAGGGGTCCACAATCTCCCAATAACCTCAAAAATATAATAATACATCTTTAGGTCTTAATAGGTCCAAACAACGTAAAGTACTTCAAATACTCAAGTTAAATCCATCTACTAACAATGGTACTCTAAAGTACCCAATCCTTCCATCCATATCTAGCCAGCTTCAATTCTATTCCTGACCCCCAGCTGGGAAATCAATATCATCTGAAAATATATGAAGATAAGGGGGTGAGTTATCAACAACTCAGTAAGCAGAGAACATATACTAGCATGTAAACATGAGCCCTTTTCAGAAAGTTCAATATTGAGAAACAAAACATTTTATTTTTATATGCAGATCTCAGAAAACGTGTTATCAGAAAATCAGAGCGACTTTTCAAACATTTCATACTCAAGTCAGCAATTCATATTTGAGGATCCATTTCATATTCAAAAACACTTTGGCATAACATAACTGAACATCTCCATCTTATCATGTCATATCATATACCATGTTTAACCCCCGTGGTAGGGTTGTGCTATCCCCGGTGGCCAAACCAGGCAGTATCATGTGGTGAACTTCCCCTTTTTCAATCTCGGAGCCCCGAGTGTGCACACAGGAAAGAACACGTAAAAAGACCACTTTGTTTCCAAAGTGGGTGCACTCATATCATATCATGGTGGTACCAACCATATCACGTGAACAGTATCATCATATCAGAACCATATTCAGAACAGATAAGTATGCCAAAGTTTTATCATATCCATATCATATCAAAACACGTGCGAAACATATTCATATCATTTCTATTTGATCAAAAACAGATCCATATCATTTCTTATCACATGCATAAAAATTTCATTGATATCATATTCGCTCTTTTGTATATTTCAGAAACATGTCAAATATTGCTCATGTCTACACATTTCATGTCAAACATTTCTTTTCTCTTTCATACGCATCTCATGAGGGAATGCAAAACATATACTGAGGTTGTTTTTCACTTTGTTTTCTTTTTAAAATAACATGCACATTTTTACAAACCAACCTCAGTTCATTTCTTTTTATGCAAATCCAGCATAGGAACCCCGCTTACCTGGAATTCTTTAGTCTTTCAAAAATTCCTCAACAAAGCAGAACAAATACTAATCTTCACCTATAACATAATCACGAAATTTTCATAAATTTCCAATCGAAAACGTATCTCAATATTTAAGCCTAAGATGCTCAAATAACTTATTTTAATTCCTCAAATCTAAATTCACGAATTCCTAAAAATGTTAACACTTCTCAAATTTCAACTAAATCTCTGACTGAGGTATTAACTCTAACTTATTCACTAATGAAGAATCAAACTATCGGATTTTAATACTACATAACATAATTATGCCAAAAATTTCTTTTTAAGTTATACATAAAATTTATTTAACAAACTATATCATAATAAAATTACAACATTATTAATTGCTTTCGAAAGAGGCTTTACTCAAAATAATTAAAATTTACCAAGATCATTTTGGTAAATATGGAAAATTTAGAATTTACAAAATACATATCAAAGTTTTAAAACACAATAATGTAACTTGAAATTCAAAGGTAACAACGAAATTTTCTATTTATTAGACCGACTATGCAATAGTTTCTGTAGTACTTTGTTTGAAACCTGATCAAATGGGTATAACAGTAATAGCATTTATCCTATTACGTTACAGACTTACCCACATATATATATATATATATATATAAACACACACATACACTACTATTTTAAGTCAGCAACACGAAAAACCCAAAGGAAGTGGAGTGCTGGCTTACGGCTGAAACCGAGCTGTACGTGGAGGGGTAAGGCACGACGGCTGGGCTGCAGGAACTATGGTGGCATTGTTGGGCGCTGAGGAGGCATGCAGTGGCGAGGCCACCTATGCTGGGCGGCGAAAGAGCACGAGAGAGGTAGAGAGAGAGCTCGGAGAGTGCGTGATGAGAGAGAGAACGGTGGGAGACAGAGCTTGGCTTACCGGGAGTGGTCACAGCGGACCTGAACGTACGACCGGCGTCTTCTGGTTGTTCCCGCTTGAGGCTGAGCAGTTTGGGTGGCGGCGCTAGGGTTCACTATGGAGGAAGGCTGGTGCTCTGTTTTTCGGTGGTGTAAACAGAGGTGGGTTTACGTGGAAAGGGAGGTGGCGCGCGGCTTGAGTGGAGGACTTGGGTGGCTGAGGTTCCGTGCGTGGACTGAGCGTGGTGGAGAACGACGTGTTGGCCTGGCTGTGGGGGGGGGGGGGGACGGGGCTGCAGAACGTAACCAAGGCTTGCGGTCTGGGGGCTTCACGGCAGTGTATGGACTGGCTGCAAGGCCACGATTTCTTGTGTGCTGGGGCGTGAAAAAGAGGGCAGCGGCACATGAACTAGGGTTGAGAACACTTAAACTTATATACAAGCTATAAATGGAAAGTAGAACAAACCTAATTAAAAAGGAATGGATGAGCGTGCATGAAATAACAATGGCTTGACACCGTGCGATAACCGATCTCACGGCTGGGCTTTTAACGAGGTTATTGCATGGTTTTAATCACAAGGTTTTTGGGTCTCTAATCAACCTAAAATAATTATAATTATTCCATAAATTTTTGATGAACATCCACCTGATCCCTTAAAGACTTTGAAACCTAATTATCAAACTTATAGAAAAAATTATACACCGCCAAAAATATCTTAGGCTCAAACTCCCTTCTAAAAATTTTACTCGTAATCCCAAATGATTTTAACCAAAACTCAAACATTTTTGTAAAGTGGCTTAGCTGGCCCGGGTGTTACAATAGGTCTTTTCCATCATTTTTCTATGATCATCTGCACCCATTCATTTATTGACTAGAGAAAAGCTCTCGTTCCAGTTTTTCAATAGGCATAATTGTTGCCATCAAAGTAAAGGGCTGATGAGGGATTGTGATCTTTCCATTTTAACCACCTGATGCAAGATCATACTCAAGATCAAAATCCTAGCAAAGTGAACCTCGTTTTAATACTAACTAAAAAATTAGTGGTTCAAATCCCAAAATCAGTGAATAAGTGTTTTCTAAATTTATTGGACTATTTAAATTAAATCAATCAATCAAATCATTAGAAATAACAAACACATATCAATTTTGGTAATGTGGAAACTTATTTGAAAAATGTCTTCAAAACGTAAAATCACTCAAATGTAAAATCACTCAGAGGGTAAGTCATCACCTAAAATCTATGATAGAAACTAAGTTCATTACAACCAATTTAGAAATACTTACAATAATACCCTTGAAGTAACTAAATATGGCTTGTAATACCACTAGTATCCCACTCGATCTTTGCACCCTTGCAGCTTTGGACTGTTAGTTTTTCTATAGTTTTACCATGAGCACCAACTCAATCTCTACATCTAGGCAATTGCGAAAATCCTTCTGGCTAATAAACACGTCCACACCAATGGACTCAGCAAGACTCAAACATGAGTAAAATATGATGGATGTTTGTTTATGAAGAAATAATCGATCTCCAATGCTTAATGGACCTCCTTATGGTTTTCCCTTAAGAATAAAAGGTATACGCAGCTCTAGCCTCTCTACACACCGTAGAAATCATGCATATTATCCTATATATACTTAGGGTTTGTATAGGACACTTAGAGAGTCCAAAACCTAGTAAAAAAAAATATTTTTTGGAGCTTTTGCTTGAGCAAAGGTTGAATCAATTGTCGAGCGAACTTTCTATCTTGTTTTTTGATCATGACCTTGTCGAACTATTTTGACCCAATAAATGGTGGCATCGGAAGATTTTTGTGAAACATGAATTTGTAGATAATTGATTTATCTTTTCAACGCAACCATAGGAGGAAGACTCTTTTAGATGCCGTTTGGATAGTGAGTTGAGATGAGATGAGTTGAGATCGATGAAAGTTGAATAAAATTTTATTAGAATATTATTTTTTAATATTATTATTGCTTTGAGATTTAAAAAAGTTGAATTATTTATTATATTTTGTGTGAAAATTTAAAAAATTATAATAATAAGATGAGATGAAACACTTCTTGTATCCAAATGGGGTCTTAGTCTCACACGAGCTCAAGTACGTACTATGAAAGACAATGAGCACAACGTGTTTTGAGCAAAATGCTCAAAAACTTAAAATGACTAGAAAATATAGATTATATTATTTATATTATATCTTAACATTATGTTATATTTATACTTATATTATATCTTAAAAAGATTTTTTGGGACGATTTTGTTTTGGAACGAAATGAAAATCATCCCAAAAAGTGAGATTTAAGGGCGAAATTCATATTTCCTCCCAAAAAAATGACAGAAGAACAAAACCGTTTAATGCGTTCGAACGGTATAATTAGGGACGAAATATTTTGTCCCTAATAATGAAGAATAAGTAGACATGGAGATGCGCCTCAAACAACATGAAGAACAACAAGAAGAGTTCAGAAGACAGATGCAACTCCAAATGCAACAGTACAGGCCACCAAGCAACTAATCGTTTTTTTAGTACAGATTTTGGGATTATCTATTTATGTACAAACAATGCCAAACTCACAGTTATTTATTTAGTTCGCACTTATTATAAAAATTTTGTGAGTGTTAAACAGTTTCTAATGTATTTTTTCAAATATTATGAATGTCTATTTAGTTTTTTATTATTGACTTTAAATAAAATAGTTTTTGTTCGAACGAGCACATAATGTTTGAACGATCGTATAATGTTCGGACACAATTTATTTCGTAGAGTTCGAACGATCACATAACGTTTGAACGCCATTTATTTTCATAGTGTTCGAACAGAACTTATATCGTTTAAACACTTATATCGTTCGATCTAACCATTTAACGTTCGAACGGAAAGTTAAATTAATACCATTTGAACGTGTGTATAATTTATTTTTGTTTGAACGTATTTTGCAATCGTTCAAACACATTAATCATGTTCGAACGTAGAATTGTAACCTTTTGAATGATATTCTAGGATGAATTTTAACCATGACAAAAGAAATTCCCGTTCAAATGGATTCTTTCAAATTCGTCCCAAAAGATATTTTCTGGGAAGAAATGGTGATTTTCATCACAATATATCTTTTAGCACAATGTTGTTGGAACGAGCTCGGGATGAATTTTTTTCGTCCTAAAAAATAATTTGCGACGAAATGACTGTAATTTGAGACAAAAATTATCGTCCCTAAAGAGCCTTTTTGTTGTAGTGCATAGAATAAAAATAGATACATAAAGTCTTCTTTCTTTTAATAATATTTTATACGAAATCATTTGAAGGTAGGGACCCCGTGTCATCCTTGCTGTGTTATTAAAAAGATACCAAAGGAGTAATAATTCTTAGAAAATATTGTTTATCATCTTTATAATCACCATTTCACCATCAATATGTATCATCAATCAACTAAGTAAAAAATAATAAATAATACTCAATAAATTAATATCATATAAGTACTAGATAATAAAAAAATAATAATTCTAAGGATGATGAATAATAGTTATCAGATAATTAGTTGATCAAGCACAACAACGTAAATGCCCACACAAGCTAGTTGAATCAAAATATGAAAAGAAAAAAAAAAAAACTAGCTGGACGAGAAAGAAAGAAATACGTCCATGGTCAAGCTGGCCGGTTAATGAAAACTTGAATCCCTCATACTAAAGAAAGAAGCAACACCAGATCACAGAGGGCTCACTGGCTTGCATGTATATATGATCATGCATAGGTAGGGAAGCCACGTCACTACAAGAGATTCTACCTTTTGCGGCCAAGTTTTATTCCAGCGACTTGTTTTTCGCCGCAAGTTAGTTTTTGTGTTGTCGTAGTTTCATTTCCGGCTTGGGTTAATAAGTCACAAAAAAAATAGTTTATTACAGCGAAACTATGTCGCCGCAATACGTATTGACAGAAAAGTTTTGTAATACCTGGGCTCTAGGCCCAGCCCTTTTGGAAGGCAACCGGATGCATGAAGCCAGCCCACGATCACTTGTTGAGGGAGTCGGATGGCGTCGTTTTGGTAAGTAACTTCTTCTCATTTGAATTTTCTTTTCTTTCCGTCGGTTTCTTCTCCTTTCTTTTCTTCTTCTATTTTCCTTTCCAGCTGCTCTGCTTCTGAAAACTTCTCCATCTCTCGTGCCTCATCCCCACGTTGTTTCGGTTTATGCAGTTTCTTTCACAGAAATTCCTTCCCGCATCACATTTGAAACACCCAGATTCTTTTTCCTCTACACAAAATTCGGTTGACGCTGCTATTTCTGTGGGTCTTCAAGCCTCTCGCCGCTGACTTGGTTACATGGTAGTGAGTTATTCTCCTCCCTTCCGTTGCTTCTTTGTGCCTCATAGATGACTTTGTAAATTTTCTTCCTTTGGGATTCGGTTTGTGCAACATTTTTGTGGGTCTTGAAAACCTTGGAGCCTTATTTGAATCCTTCCTCTGGGTCTTCACTTCCGTTTCGGAAACTTCCGCCCATTCATTGAATTTTGTTTCTCTTAATCCTATACTTGCTGTTACACATTCCATAGACCCTCTTATTTCTTTCCTTCGGTTTGTCTATCGCACACGCACACGTTGCTTTAGTTGGTCGTGCATACACTTAGACATTAATCCCTCTTTGCGCAGACCACTAGCATTTTCAGTAGAAGATTTTGTGACATTTATTTTTGGGTTGATGTTTTATTTGTTGGATTGCGGTGGAGTGTGTTGGAATTCTGGATGTTGAGGAGTATGATTTTGGATGATTTGTGAGACTGTTTTGGATTATTATTTGAGACTATTTGGTGTAAACTGATGGGTGTTTTGAGCTAGTTGTATTGAACTTTTATGCAAGTTTTGAATTGTTGAATGACTAGAGTATTGATGCTTGCACTGAAGTTTTTCATTCAAAGGTGGGAGGTGAAGTTTGATTTGGATTATGTTTTAATCATTGGAGTTGTTATTGTTGGTTTTGGATGTGATTATGGTTGGTTCGGCGTTAATAAAAGATGGCTGTTTGGGGTTTTAAATGCGTATGGTTTGAAGAGAGTTGTTCGGGTTTAATTGTTATAATAGTTATTGAGTTGTGAAAGGACTGTTTTGATTTATTATTCAATAAATAGTAGCTTACTAGATTGGTTATTAAATGTTGGATATATGTTTTGTTTAGGTGGTGTTACTACTAGAGTTCCGACTCAAGGTGTTGATAATACGAAGAAGTCAGGTAAGCGGGGTTCATATACTAGTTTTGCATAAAAGAAATAAAATGAGGTTGACTTTGAAAATAAGCATGTTTGTTTTTTAAAAGAAATGATCTGAAAACAACCTCAGATGTTTATTCTGCATATGCATAAATTCAATATAAGAGAAAGTGTTTTCTGTCATGACTGGTGTAGACATGAGCCAGTTTTGTGCACTTTATTTTCGAACTATGCAAAAGAGTGAATATGGAAATCTAAAAGTTTTGTTATGAGTCAATGAAAATATTTTGATTTCTGTTTAGTCGAACATGTGAAGCGATCTAAAGCAATTAAGTATTTTGTTTTGATATGATGAGTCATCTGAAAACCTTGGCATGAAGTTCTGATTCTGTATATGACTGTAATCTGATTCCGAAGATATCTGTTCTGTTTCTGTTAAGGCCCAGCCACGGGTATAATGGTGGTTTATAACCCTACCACGGGGGTGAAACATGGTATACGGCCCAGCCACGGGTATAATGGTGGTTTATAACCCTACCACGGGGTGAAACACGGTATACGGCCCAGCCACGGGTATAACGGTGGTTTATAACCCTACCACGGGGGTGAAACATGGTATACGGCCCAGCCACGGGTATAATGGTGGTTTATAACCCTACCACGAGGGTGAAACATGGAATATGGCCCAACCACGGGTAGAATGGTGGTTTATAACCCTACCACGGGGGTTAAACATAGTATTATCCCGATGTGATACTAAATGATGATATGATTATATTGTTTCAGTTTAGAAATGCCAACGGATTTTCTTTTTGGGAATAAATTTATTTTTCTGGAAATTTCACTCTAATGTTTTTGTACAAAGTTTTGTTTTTGCATTCTGAAAGTAAATGTTTTGTTCTGCTTATCAAATGTTATAAATGCTCATATTTACATGCTAGTATATGCTCTCTGCTTGCTGAGTTGTTGATAACTCACCCCTTTAATCTTCATAGTTTCAGATGACATTAATGGTTCAGCTGAGGATCAGTATTAGAGTTTATGGAGAAAATTAGCAGTGAATGGTTGTTGGGTATCTCGTGGTATTAGTGTTGATGTTGGAAGTTATTTATATTTTTCTTAAGTTTGCTTCAATGGATTTAGACAGTTTATGGAGACTTATGTTAATGTTACATTATTTCTAGTTTGTTATTTGAGACATGAAGAAGAGTTGATTTTATTTGGGTTGTTGGATTGAAAATTGGATAAATGAGTTTATATGGTTTATTTAACTGAAGTATTTACGTTTGATTTGAAGTTTGGGAAATATATACTCTTGAATTTGGAAGTACTCTAGCCTTGTTAGAGTTGATTATCAGGTTATATGAGTTAACTCTCCGGACCCTCGGGGACGGGGCGTTACAAGTTTGCTTTCATCTGCATGTGTTTTGAGCTTTTACAACAACATTTTGTTGCCCTCGCCCCCTTATTTCTTCTCCGCCAGCCTGATAATCTCTAATTTCTCTGAGTTTTCTGTCGCCCCTTCACACCCCGTCAGTCTGTTGCCTCGCCGTCGCCGCACGACTGCAGTCATTGAATTATTGTTTTGAAGAAGGTCTTTTATGTTCATCTGCGGTTTGGAAGAAGATTCTTGTGCTGTGTGCTTCTAACGGTGTGTTTTCTTGGTTTTCTCTGTAAGACCCAGTGTCGAGGCCCTTGAACGAAATCATATTTGGTAGGTATTTTTCCCCCAATATGCTTTCTCTTATTTTTTTTTCTCCTTCCCGATAGTTTCTCCCTCTCTTTCTCTTATCAGTTTTTCTTTTGTTTCTCTTCTAGCCAATTTTCACTCACCCAGTATCCATCCTCCCCCGATTCTTTTCTTTCCCTCCTTTTGGTTTCTGTTTTTGTGAGTCCTGGATTCATGCCCGACGGTTTTCCCCATTTTCTTTTCCGCTACTCTATTGTTACCAAAAAGTGCTCCTCTAATCCCATTCTCTCTACACAGCAGGTTATTTCTTCCCTTGTGGTTAGTTATTCTCCTCAAACCTTGTGTTTCTCTCTTTAGACTCGCCTATTCTCTCCCTCTCAGGCAGTGTTCTTCGTCTTCAGGTATCTCTCTCTCTCTCTCTCTCTCTCTCTCTCTCTATCTCTCTCAAGTTGACGCCTTCCCTCTTATTTTTCTCTGTTTCATGCGTTTCCTGATTTGAATTTTCCAGGTGGTGCTGCTATGTTTTTCCCACACTGATCTCCCTCATTAGATGCTCACTCTCTTCCGTTTCTCTCTTGTTCCCTCTCGTCTGCGTAGTGTAGAACCACAGTGCCGAGTTGTTGCAGCCGAGCCTTGTCGAACGAAGGTAAGACCTTATCTTTTGTTTGACAACCGCCTCACACACTTTGAATTTTCTCTCTTCTGCGTCCATTCTCTCACTCACCTACTATTTCTAATTAGTTCTTGGTGCTGCGATTTTTGGGTGGAAAAATTCAGAGTTATCGCCAAGAGTCCCTCATGTCAGTAAGTTTTCTCTTGTCTCTTTCCCTCTCTAAGAAGAATGAAATATTGATTTGTGGTTATGTGCTTTGGAAATAAATAGTAGTAAGTCTTGTTGGGTGCCAATTAACATTTAGAAGTGATGGGTTTCTCTTTTGTGGAGTTGTGAATGGAGAAAAACGATTGAGTTGTAGTGCTGTTTGGGTTGAGTCGTTGGTGGTTGCTTGGAGTTATGGGCTGCTGAAATGAGTTTGATTTATTGATTAACTAAGTGGACGTTGGTTTCGGTGGGTGTTTAGGCCAATATTGAAATTGGTATATGGTATTTTTGGGTTGAAGTGTGGGCTGTCCAAGTGATTTTATGGCTGTTTGAGTTGAGTTAAATTTGTTGAAATGTGGTTTAGAATTTGGGTCTTAATTTTTTAGATCGAAGTTGTGTTGTTGGTCTTTAATACTTAGTTTATATATATTATTTTTATGAATAGGTGATGAGATTGATAGAGGTCATTTTCAAGGCATAGATAATACGCTGCAGTAGTCAAATAAGCGGAGTTCCTATGCTAGGCTTTATACAAGTTATTAAGACCAAGGTTGACTTTATGAAAACTTTGCATATTTTGTTATAAAATGAGAACTTGGGAAAAACAAACCCCGGTCACTTATTTGCACTACTCATGAAATCTATATGAAAAAGGAAAAATATTTTCTGACATGCGTTGTGTAAACATGAGCTAAATTTTATCATGTTGTCTCTGAAATCTGAAAAAGAGCGATATTGAGTATCTGAAAAATTGTGCATTGCTTTAGAAAGATGTTCCGACTTTTGTTTTCAGTATGTGAGAATGATCTGATTATGTTTTGGTACTCTGTTTTATTTTGATATGGCATATGAAAACCTTTGGCATAGTGTACTGATTTTTTATCTGACTCTGTCTCTTCTCTGCTCTGTTATGCTCTGCTCTGTTTGGGTTGGTACCAACTTCTCTATCTCTGAGTGCACCCACTTTGAAAACGAAGTGATTTTATTGTAGTCTTTCTTGTGTGCACACTCGGGGCTCCGAGAAGAATAAGAGAAAGATTTCACCTCTGTCTTTGCCCGGTTTGGCCATCGGGGATAGCAGAACCCTATCACGGGGATGAAACATGGTCTCTGCTCTGTAAGATGCTCTGTTTTGATGTGATGATGATGCTCAGGTTATGTTATGCCAAAGTACTTTGGGTTTTACTTGTCTTAAAACCATGGCTCTGTTACTTTTGAAAACATGTGTTGTTTTGCATGACAAACTCTGGAAAATATTTTGTTCTGCATACTGTACTTTGTAAATGCTCATTTTTACACGCTAGCATATGTTTTTTGCTTACTGAGTCGTTGATAACTTATCCCCCTGATCTTCATAATATTTTCAGATGTTGTGGAGAGTCCAACTGAGGACCTGGTTTAGGAATTGTGAGCATGATTAAGCTGAGGAGAGGATGTCGAGTACCCTAGGGTACTATCGTTTAAAGAAGAATTTCTGATGTCTTTTAGATTTGATGTCTTTTAGATATAATTATGTTTTTGGTTTAGTAGGACTTATGGATTTATTAGTTTGGTATGTATGACTATTGGGAGATTGTGGACCTCTTGATTTATTATTATTGCAATAATGACTTTGTGGAGTTTATAATGTGTTTATTTAAAAGATATGAGATTGATTTTTTGCTTATGAAGTCTTTGGGGATTTTTAGATGTGTTGGGAGACATGTTTATAAGTGACAGGTAGTAATTCTTCAACCCACCCGGGTATGGGGCGTAACATTCTCTTAGTTACATTTTTGCTGTTTTTAATTTGTTATAACCCATGTTGTGTTTTTGTTACCGTTTGGGACCAGTTTGTTTTGATTATTGTTTTTTTGGGGATCTCTACTCTAATGCAGTTGGCAGGAGTTCAGTGTGCTGGCCGGAACCCACACTGTTGGGTGAATGATGATGGGTCATACCATGAAGAGGAACAGAAGAATACAAGAGGGTATGTTTGGGGCAAAGGTACTGTTTCTCCGTGAATATTTGTTTCTGCCTCTCTCTTTATCCAATTTACATTGCCATATTAAAGCTTTTGCTAAATGAATGACAACAAATCTTAAATTGAATCGAATCGAATCGAAGATAGCGTAACATAATTCAACATTAATATATATTATGAGATCAGAACTGATGAGACCAAGATGAATAAGTAAAATATCGCAAGTAAACAATTAAATGCCACGTTTGTCCTCGTCACAGATATATTACATGATCAGCTTGCCCAAGCAAGCATGAAGTAATTAGGGCCAAGATATATATTGCAAGAATAACCCCTGGCCTGCATCCATCACATCACGATCTTCTAGAGTTGGGAGGGTGGGTCCTGATCTCGTTTCTAGTTTACAATGAAGCTGCGCGCATGCAGTACCACTTGCTCAGACGTTTGAACAATTTCAGCAAATATTGATTTAGAACCATGAGATTGTGACGTTGGATTGAAATGTCTAACATGCATCATGTCTTTCAGAGTCCGATCATGAATAACCTGGATTTTATGCATCATGGTACTTCCCCATAATACATTTAGTGTGAGCAGCAAAAAAGATATCTTCACAATAGTAGAACCAATGCATCCGATTTCGCTTTTCTTCACAAATATCACAATAATACTCACCAGAGTCATCCTCGACGCTGTAAGAGAGTATGAAAGGTTTCTCATACGGCTCATATTTTATGGTAAGCGGTAGGGTAGCGCAGCAGAAGCCTATCTTAAATCCACAATCACCACAAGAAATTGTCGCAGGGACACGTTCGCCACATGAATTACAGCTGTCCATATATCTGACACGAGATCTTATGTAAGTAACAAAGAGTGGGTGCTCATGACCCTCATGGGTAACTTTTTTCGGTATCAAACTGCATGGGACATCGAGGTTAAAGTTGCAGCTCTCACAATTGTATACGAAGCCATTACACCGACGATCACAAGCAGCGCACTTCAAGACTCCATAACATTCAGGAAATATGTTTGGGAGGAGGGTGAGCGGATGTTTATGAAGCGGGTGTAATTTTTTTTGGGGTAAATCAGCACAAGATTTGTGAAGACAGAACTTGCATTGTAAACAACAATAATACGGAGAGGAGAGATACTGCGTACACCCGTTACATTTTTCATTGTTCTCTAGCTCATCAACTGCAAGCTTTAAGTTATGTTCATGACAGATATGTTTGATCTCTGTGACGATTTCAGCTTTTCCCTTTTCCGGGGTATTGATCTTGTTGGCAATTTGAGCTAATGTGTCACTAGATTCATCACGCCCAAGAAGGTCATGGGGCAAAATAGGCTGATCATCTTTGAATTCCGGGTCAAATGCTTCATTCTTGTTGTAAATCTTTGCAGCACAATGAGGATGTGCAACAAAATCACAACTCGAGCAATAATAACATTTGTATTTTGTGTTCACCTTCTTATAACAGAGAGGACAAATTTGCTGATTCTCGGATTGGTTGAGCTGAGGAGAGTTTTTGATGAGGTTCAGACTCAGAGGGTGGTTGTGACTTGTTATTGTGAGAGTCAAGGGAAAGAGAGCACATTGCGTGTGAACCCTGAATGAGCAGGTGAAACAAAAATAGGACATGCACTTTCTTTCTTCCCCACAAGCATCGCAAGTGAAAGACAATGATCTTCGAAGGAGGGTCAGAGGATGGTCATGACTTTCAGTTTTTATGGTGGGCGGTAGCAAAGCGCAATCTTGATGAAGCTTAAAGTTGCAGCGAGAACAATTATATATGTAGCACTCCCAGTACTCACCACAGCCGCCATCGCATTTTGTCCAATGGCCTTGAATTGTAGTATTGATCTTAAGGGTATGTTCCGGGTGCAACGGATGCTGTATCTCGCTGGGTGGTTCGCCACATGATTTATGGACGACGTAGTAGCTGCAGTTCTTGCAACTGTAATTAGGACCCCTTACTCGTTGAATGCACACTCGACAATAACGTATTTTACCATCCTTTTTTGTCTCTTCATTTAAGATCAACGGATGATCATCATCATAGTGGAAAGGGAATTTCATAGACTGCATGTCTCGCTCTCTCAGTTGTCTCCACAACTAATTTCTCTACAAGAGATCAACTTTTTAGTTAGTCATCAAACAACTACGCATGACGAAAGTGGATATGCCTTTTTTTTTTTTTTATCCTTTTCTAGCTTTTTGAAATTTGTATGAGATGAGTACTATAATTTTATTTTGATGGTGAGAAATTCAAATATTTGCCTCCTAAACTAACTTACCTGAACAATGAACTCGGAACTGGATGGATATCCTTTGAACAAATTTCAAATGCTTCCAAAAAATGGGGTCGATCAGATTGTTGCTAGTTCTTAATTGTCTCAAAGAACGCAGCGTCCAACCATTAAATTAATCCCTACATCAAAAGAAGACAATCATCTTATAAAACTAATAATCTTGCATATGCTTTGCATACAAAGTTTAAATAATAGTTAAACAGGACACAACATCTCACAGAATTTGACTTAGCATACAAAATATATATAAGAAATAGACAGAAAAGAAAGGGGAAAGAAATCATACACAAATCATATCAGAAACCATCAATACTCCCATGCAGCAACATAAATGATCTGATTTTGACTTCAGAAGTTAAAATAAAGCTTCTAATTTCAGCCCCAATTTCGTTTCTGATGAAGGGAAGATCGAAGATCGGCTCAAAACTCACATATTCTTCCCTGCTGTATCTCTGCTTTGTCTTTGGCATTGCGTGTAACTTTTTCCAATGATATTCTTTTCGTTAATTCCTTTTTCCAATGATATGAGACAAACCCAATACTACGGGACCAAAGAAAGAGAGAGAGAGGTGTCGTGCTGCCCATCCAAGGAACCAAAGAGTTTTTTTCCCTTTTAAGGAACCAATTATTAAATATGCCTCCCAAAGTAAACACTTAAGAATAATCAAGGGATGAATCTTACTTTTATGCCATTTATTTGTTTGTTCCTAGGCCACCTCTATGGTGGAGTACAGCCTTGATCTATGGAAGTTTGGGAATGTAGAGCCTGATGAGATTTTATCTTGATCAATGCTTTAGTTGCCTTCCCTCGTATTATAGATATAGATATCAAAGGTGGTGGCTCAATGATTTTTAACTTACTCATAAATGATTTGGCATTTATGTACTATGTTCCAATTAAGTTTGAATCTGACTTATATGGATATTTACCTTAAACTAATGCTATTGTCCGCTTAAAAATTCATTGAATTTTTTAGTTGGACTCGGTTCTAAACTACACCTTAAACCCGACTTGAGGGAGTGACTGTGACTTCCTACCATATAGCCCCCTAGTCTTTTCCGATTCTCAGCAGCTAAGGTACTACTATGGGCATGCCTAATAAGGAAGCTCCTTACTAGCCTAAAAAAGAAAGAAGGAAAGAAAGAAAGAAAGAAATTAGGGATAGTTTCTGCAAAGTAGGTTCAATCATGCATGGCTGCCACCTCAGATATGAACCCTTTGAATTTGATTTTGAAATTTGACGTGTAATATATGTGTGTGTATGAATGCAAATTATGGCCTCTTGAGCTATGCAAGGAAACTGTTCAATAAAATGCCTTAAAAAAAAGAACAAATTGGATTGTTAGGAATTTCATGATGTGGTGATTATAATTGGAGGGACTCGCGTAGCCCTTGGTAAGGAGCGGGCGCAATATTGAGGCCCAACCCAACGAGTGGTGAGAATTAAGTCGTTTAAGTCTTAAGGACCCATATGACTCCATCTTGTAACCACCAAATGAGTTGAAATGGATAAATGACCCAGGAAGCTGGGATGAATCCAACATTCCCGAGATGAGCATCAATTCAAAAGAACATGAAGATAAGACCCAATGTGATGATCATTATTGATATCTATCAATAACTACCTACGCCTATATATACAAGAAGCATACAACATGTTCAGGTAACAACTCATCTTGATCACTATCTTGGTGATAACTTATTTTGCATATTATTGACTTAGGCATGAAGGTGCATCAGGCACACCGGGCCACCATCTTTGTTGGTTGCAGGTAGAGGGTTTCGATTGGCAGTGGAACACGTCCGAAATAGTGGTGCCGTCTGTGGGATCTTGTAATATGTAATTTCAGTTTCCTACCAAACTCTAGCTTGATTTCCACATGTCGACAACAATACGCTCTCAAGCAATGCATGATCTCGACATAACACACGTAGACATGGAGACGTGACTTGCCAAAACCGAGGAAAAATTAAAGTAGGTCTGATGGGAGCAATGGAGGACTTGCTGAGAGAGAATGTAACGCCCCAATAGAAGGCCCAAACCACATAACCTATACTCCAAAAGACCTAGTCAATTATACAATTAGAGCCCCATTGAAACCTTATAACGAGCATGAACTTCTCATTGTACAAATGTAAACTCCAATTCCTCATTTACTCATAGACCTCATTGCTTTAAACCATCAACTCCAAAATAAATAACTAAGAATAGGACGAAATCTCAAAATAAAAGCCAACTTCCCAAAGTACTAAGTCAACAGAGCAAAACGAAACTATTCAATAAAATTCTCCAATAACAAGTACCCTCTTTGTATTTAATAGACTATGCTCACAATGCCTTACCCATGCTTCCTATTCTTGAACCTCCGCTGAAGTATCCAAAATGTCTGAAAAATATTGTGGAGATAAGGGGTGAGTTATCAACAACTCAGTAAGTAGAGGACATACGCTAGCGTGCAAATATGAGCACTTACAAAATACAGTATGCAGAATAAAATATTTTTCAGAGTTATCATGCAGAACAAAACATATTTTCAAACGTAACAGAACGATAGTTTTAAGTCATATAAAACCCAGAGTACTTTGGCATAACATAACCTGAGCATCATCATCACATCAAAACAGAGCATCTCACAAAGCAGAGACCATGTTTCACCCCCGTGGTAGGGTTGTGCTAATCCAGGAAGAGACAGAGGTTAAATATTTCCCTTATTACTCTCGAAGTCACGAGTATGCAGACAGGAAAAACCACAATAAAACCACTTTGTTTCCAAAGCGGGTGCACTCAGAGACAGAGAAGTTAGTACCAACCCAAACAGAGCAGAGCAGAACAGAGCAGAGCAGAGATAGAGTCAGATACAAAATCAGTACACCATGCCAAAGGTTTTTAGTTGCCATATCAAAATAAAATAGAGTACCAAAACATAATCAGATCATTCTCTCATGCCGAAAACAAAAGTCGGAGCATCTTTCTAAATCAATGCACAATTTTTTAGATTCTCAATATCGCTCTTTTTCAGATTTCAGAGACAACATGACAAAATTTAGCTCATGTCTACACAATGCATGTCAAAAAATATTTTCTTTTTTTCATACAGATTTCATGAGTAATGAAAATAAGCGACCGATGTTGGTTTTTCCCAAATTCTCATTTCATCACAAAAATATGCAAAGTTTTTAGAAAGTCAACTTCAGTCTCAATAATTCGTGTAAAGCTTAGCATAACAACCCCGCTTACCTGGACTTTTTTAGCTTTTTTGAATCTTTCCACAATCGTGTCGAATGAATACCAATCGTCATCTATACGGAATACTAAAGGTTACTGAACTTCTAAAATGACTGCTAAAACTCTCCATCTACTAATTAAATTCATACTCCAGAAAATAGCTTTGATAAGTATCCAGTTATCAGAAATCTAATAAATACCATTATCATTAAAAATAATCTTAACTTATCATAATATAATTTTATCAAATATGGCAAAACAACTTAGATTCATTTCGAAAATTAACTTAATCATATTTAAAACTCATATATGTATAAACTATTATTAAAACGATAATTTAATACTGCCAACATATAATGTAGTAGGAAATTCGTAAATTTCCTAAGCAATAGTAATTCATAAAATATTCTGAATCATATCTAATTTAAAAACCATCAAGGACTTGTATCATATAATTGGCTTAGTGTTTAAAAACAAATTAAATACTTCTAATTTACAACTTAATAATATACTTATATCAAACTCAAATAATGTAACAAGCGGAAAACTCATTTAATAGAATTAAAAATCTTTTTATTTACTATTGAAAGTAATATAATTATACTTAAAACAATTTCTTCAACATGCTTTCCAAATGCTATACGACAAGGGATTAAAATTAACATAATATAATTTAAATCCTCATTTATTTTCTTTATATGTTCATATATTAAAGCACAGCCTTCACAAAATAAGTATAATATATAGACAATGACCCAAAATAGAACCCACCTAGTAACAGGGATAGTTTAGGAAACATCATAAAATGCATGGGCAGATTTTTGTGATTAATACATAACACTACCGTGCGATGGAACCAAGCTCACCGTGAGGGAAACTCGCGACAACGGATTGGAGCGGCACTGGGTGGATGTCGACTGTGGCGCAACTGGGTGTGGCGGCAGGGCAAAAAAGAGAGGGAGAGTGTGAGAGAAAGACATGAGAGAGAGAGAGAGAGAACAAAGAGAGAGAAAGAGAGAGATCACGGCATAACAAGAAAAGAACACTCACTGAGGGAGAGCAGGGAACACATGAAGGTGCGGGGGGCTGGGCTGGCGAGATGCAATCAAGGCAGTCTCTTCCGTGGCAGGCGGTGGAGTTCAAAGAGAGGGAGAGAGCATGAAGACCATGACGACAGGGAGTAGTCGAGAGGGGTGAAGGTGCTCTGATGGTGGCTCACGACGACTCCAGGTTGGGTATGGTGGTTCGGGGTGGTGCAAGGTGCGTGTCACGGTGGTGCTACTCGGTGATACATGGTGGTACGTGAGGAGATGTGCAGCATGCTTGGGGTGGAGTTGCTCTGTTCTATGGGCGTAAACCAGAGCAGTTTCAATTTCTGCTTCCCACGAAGGTTGGTGATGGTTGGTTGGGCGCGACGGAGCTTCGTTGCCGTGGGGTTCTCGATGCAAGGTTGAGGTGGCGGGAAGGGCTAATGAAGGCTTGAGTGCACGTTGAGGTGGCTTGTCTATTGCTTGTTGGACGTGAGGGGCATCAGTTCAAATTTGTTGCTTGTTGCCGACTGTTGAAGTGCGCGCAGCGATTGGTTCCTATATGAGGACACAAAGGTGCTCGGTTGTGGAGGCTATCCCGTGGTGGTTGGATGGTGGTGTTTCTAGGTGCCTTGTGACGCGGTGCGGAAAAGTTAGATAGATAAAGAGAGAGGGCGTGAAGGCAGCGACAACTATGCTAGCCTGCGCACAAGAGGGAGAGAGATAAAAGGATGGGATGAGGGAGAGTAGTTGAGAGACATTAGGACATGGGTAACAGGGAGGGAGAAAGCGTTTGGTGGAGGAGAAAAGAGAGGGAGAAAAATTAACAATAATAAAAAAAATAGTAACCAAGAAGATAAAATAATAGTAATAATAAATAAAAATAAAAATAAATAAAATAAGAGTGTACAAGAGTGGTTTTTTTTTTTCCTTAGCATCAGAGCTTCTTTCTTGGCATGGGCTAAGATTGGGTCCGGGTGTTATAGAGAATGAAGAGCTGTAGCGTCGTAACGTCAAACTCAGTGAGGCCACGTTGTCGAGTCACAATGAGTGGGTGGAAGGAGAAACACAAAGCGCTGGAGGGACGAATGTATTGGAGTTGGAAAAGAAAAGGTTGCACGACGAACTACGTAGGCTAGTCAACAAGTATGAAGAGATGGCGAAGAAGATGGGAGGATCTTCCTTAGTCGAACAGTTGTTGAACCGCATGGACCTACCTTATAGTGCAGAGGTGATGGCCGTACCGCTCCCACCAAAATTCAAAGTGCTGAAAATCGAGATGTACAACACGTCTGGTTGATCATCCAAAAAACTTTAAAGAACACATGACTCTCCACAGTTTTCCTGGGGAGATAGCTTGTCAGGCTTTCCCTAACGTTAAAGGAGGTGGCGAGAGGTTGGTTGGAGCACTACGGCCTGGGTCAATTGACAATTTTGAAGAATTGGCCAATTAGTTCCTGGCGCAGTTTATGGTGAGCAGGAGGCACTGGCGGACAGCAATGTACCTCTTGACCATCAAGCAGCTAGAGGAAGAGAACTTAAACGCTTACCTTTCCTAGTTCAACAAGGAGAGGTTAACTAGCGATGACCAAGACGAGAAAATTACTCTGGCAGCTCTACAAGAAGGCATGTGGCCTAGAAGTCCATTCTTGGTTGAGTTGGCGAGGAAGACCCCATCGACCCTAAGATAATTTATGGATAGTGCCGATGACTTAATCAATGCAAAAGACACCCTACAAGCCCTCATTGAGCCAAGGAAAGGAGAGATGAAAATGGATGTTAAGGGTAGGAACAGAGACAAGAAGGCTAGCTTAGTCCACCAAGAGAGAAGGCGCGACAAGCAGGCAACCCTAGATGATAAGGCAGCTAAGCTTGTCCACACCAATCTGAATGTGCAAGAGAAAGAAGGAGCCCCAAGAAGAGAATCAAACAAGGCAAAGACAAGGCAGCGATTTTGCAAGTACCATAAGAAGAACACCCACTGGATAGAAGATTGCACCACGATGAAGAAAAGAGTTTCTGACTTGGCAAGTACTGGAGAGCTTGAGTAAATGCTCGCTGAACGAGAAAACTATGTGTCAACCCCTCATGCCGAAAGGTCCACCAGAAGAGAAGGTCATTTAGTGCGGAGAAATACACGACCATAGCTAAAGAAGTAGATTAGCTCCTCACCACAGGGTTCGTCAGAGAAGCCCACTACCTTGAGTGGTTGTCCAACGTCGTCTTGGTCAAAAAAGCAAATGTCCGACTTGAACAAGGCATGTCCGAAAGACTATTTCCCACTGCCTCGAATTTACATCATTATCGATGCCACGACAGGACATCACATGCTAAGCTTCATGGATGTATTCAGGGTATAACCAATTCCGCATGAACTCGACTAACGAAGAGAAGAAGTCATTTATCATGGACATGGGGCTTTACTGTTACCAGGTTATGCCTTTTGGCTTAAAGAATGTCGAAGCAACTTTTTGAAAGACTGGAAAATCGAATGTTTAAGAAATAGATCGGGCGAACCATGGACGTGTATGTTGACGACTTGTTAGTTAAAAGCAAGGAGTCTGCCCAGCATCTGGTAGACCTAAGGGAGTCCTTCGCAGTACTCCACCAGTAGTGGATAAAGTTGAATCCAACGAAGTGTGCATTCGAAGTAGACTCGGGAAAGTTTATAGGTTTCATCGTGTCAGAAAGAGGTATCGAAGCTAACACTGAGAAAATCGATGCTATCGTAAACATGAAACCATCGTAGAGCATAAATGAGACCCAACAATTGGTGTGCAGAATAACGACCTTAAATAGATTTGTGTCCAAGTCTACGATAAATGTCTCCCTTTCTTCAGGATACTATGTAAGGTACACCCATGGAACGAGGAGTGAGACTGCAGACGTACTTCCAGGCTCACCCAATCATGGTGCTCACAGAGCATCCCCATAGGAAGATACTGCAGAAACCTCACGGCTCAGGCAGGCTGGTCAACTGGTCGATCAAACTTAGTGAATTCGACATCGACTACCTGCCAAGGAAGGCGATGAAGGGGCAAGCTTTGGCAAATTTCGTGGCTGAGTTCAATGGTTTCCCTCAAGATCCAGCAACCACCCCTGCTTGGAAACCATGGTGAATCTTCGTCGATGGCTCCTCTTGTGGCGCCCTCGACCCCCACGTGTGATTTGGTGGAAGTCGTGACACCGGGATGATGACCACTCGGATCATACACCCCATCGCCATGTGATCGTGTGTGTATGCATGCAATATGTGTGTAACATAAATAACACATCGGAAAAATAAAAGGTTGTCAAAGCTAAGTATCATAAAATTGTAAACCCGAAACAAAGTCCTCCAAGAGGTTAATACAGTCATCTAGCTGGGAAAATAAATAAAACGGTAACAAGTCCCGCGACAAATACAAATAAAAGGAATCTCTAGCCAAATCACTCCTCCGGCTCAAACTCCTCATCTACATCAAAGTCTACGGGTCCATAAAACGGAACCGTAGGTAGGAATGCTACAGTGAGATTTCGCAATCTCAGTAAGTAATCAACATGCAATAACCAATAGTTTAAAACATGCATTTATACAACCAACAAAGTAAGACAACCATACAAACAAAAGACCACAATATCATTTTTTCCACCCATCCCCAAAATAACACGTTTAAACCAAACACTCACGCCAAAAACCCCTTTGGCCCAAAACACAACTATTTTATTACACATGCACCATGGTCTCCCCTACGGATCATGTGCACACCCTGACTCCATTCGTCACACCACTGGTATCGTCCGTGCATGTGACTTCGTAACAAGCGATGCCTACCTCCGCACTCGACGCGTACGTGACCCATAGGGAATATCTACAAGTGCACATAATCGTAACAAGTAGTAAAGTATTTTTAAAGAAAACGGATGTCGAACCCACATGGAATAATTATGCTATTGAGTATTGAAATTTACTAAATTAATTACTATTTGGAAAACCGAAATTTGAAGAATAGATTATCTAAATTAAACTGAAGAAAATAGCATTAAAATTAAGATTTTAAAGATAATAAGAATACATCTATAGCGTTTGGTTTCACCTAGCAAATTCCACACAGTTTATTCTTTCTTGTTATAGAATTCCAGTTATCCCAAATTGATAATAAAAATGTCTTAACTATTCAATATTTTGTCTCGAATAATTCAAAAAATATCTCCAACTAATAACTCCATATCTCTATGTGAATTTAACCAATTGGAGACTCGTTAACTTCTTTAGATTTTTCTTGAAAATCACATTAATCGCAGTAAAGTATCTCTACTTTTGCTCAACTAATGGTGCTTAATCCTAGAGCTTTAATCGCAAATCACTTCTCGGTCTCATTGTGATTCAATAAATCGAACAATAATTAGTTAGAAAATTGCAAGCATTAAGAATAAGGAATAAACACTTAATCAGGAAAATATTGAAAATACGATAACTTAGAATATAAATTGTGTGTTTAATGCTAGACTACATCAAAGGTCTAGAAAATAAAATTAGTTCATAATGAAATTGAAAACAAAAAGAATAAAACTAGTATTATTCATTGGAGTCAGTTGAGAAGCATGCGGCTCTCGTCTCTGCCCTATAGATCAGCCTCTTCGAAAGAAACTTAAAGAATAATCTCTGGAATATTTTTTGACTCTAAAACTCAGACTCTCCTCTTGTCTGTTCATCCCACAAGACGGGATTAAATAGATGTTAAAACTTAAATTCGGAAACAAGATAAATGCGGCTACAATCTAGCCTAAAGATCTGGAAAATAGTTTCTAAAGATAAATGTTAACATAAAAGAAATTATCCCAAGAATAACGGAATTATCTAAAATGGAAGATTTAGTAATAAGAGGCTTGATTTACGGAGTTTGGAAGGATTTGGTGGTCAGCAGATTGATTGCAGAACTTAGAAGGGTCCCACCGGGTAGATGCTGTGTGCGCTGAATATAATTGGTTTCCTCGCCCAATGACCAAGATGTAAGGTTCCTAACTGAGATGAAAGACTCCCTCGCCAACCTACCGAGTGGTAAATCTGCTCGCCTTTACTAGTTGTTGCCCACGTTGTCGTTTAGGTTGGTCTTTTAAGTTGTTCGTTTAGACTGGTTGCCCAGTCTAACCGCTCGGAGCCTTGTTGCCAAGTCTTCTCGCCCAAGAGGTAAAACATCTCGCTCATCACCTAACTCCTATCGCCAATTCTAGTCGCCATTGGGTCTTCTCACCTAATTCTTCTCGGCTTTCTTCAGATGCCGTCGCCTCTCATCAGTCTGGATCTGTAGTCTCTTCTTTTCCACCAAAATGCTCTCCTTTCATGCTAAATCTTCTCATTCCTTCAAATCCAATAAAATAAAGAAAAATATATTGAAATAAAATAAAATCAATAGAATTGAAAATAAAATCAATAGAATTGAAGAAAAACTGACACTTTTCATAAATAAAAGAGTAATAAAAATCACATAAAATCACACTTATCAAATACCCCCAAACTTAAGCTTCGTTCGCCCTCGAGCAAAGAAAAAAAGAAAGACAATTAAAACAAGTATTGGTTTGATTCATAAAATTTATTGCCTCAAAGATTGCCTAAAGTCTATAATTCAATGGAATCATTCACGATCAATCAAGTTCTAAAAGTTAATTCAAAACTCAATTTCACAGCATTATCCATCCCCACATTCATGCATACCTATCATTCTCATTTCATCATTAGCTCTCTGGATAGTTAGCAAGAGAGCGTTACCATCTTGTCCGAGCCTGTTGTTGCCCAACGACAACCCAGGGGACGTCACTTAGTTTATTACGCTCCCGAGTGACCAGAGGAGCTCCACCTAGATAATGCCCCATCTTGGCTTGGGGTCGTGATATGCACGCACACACATGATATCCCAGTACACAAAAACTCAGTTTTCAATTCACACAATATGGCATAACACAACACAGTTAAATAATCATAACAAATAGTAATTACAGTAAAGATGTAGATGCATGATAGATGGTATATTGGATGACATGGGATAACACACATAAGATAATATACAACACCACAATAGTCACAATATTCACAGTTTCACAAACCAAGCTACACGTGTAATCCCATTCTCCATCCGGCCCATGTCCCATGTCCCAATTCCCACAACCACACATAGTTATCAATCCCAACACTTTGCCAGGCCCAAGGCCCTTCTCAACACAACTAGAGTGCAACAAAATTAGTGATAAATTCACATCTTAAACTTAAGGGTCGCGCTGGAGAGTTACTTACAGCACAGACAAGCAATTTTTGGATGATCAAGCAAGTTGTCTAAAGGGTCTAGTGAGTGTGCGTGTGCATTGTGTGGCAGCATGCTTCCAGTGGTGGCGCACTGTAACAGAGGCAAAACTGGACAGATTAGTGAGGACTCATGGCTGGGGAAAAGCTTAAGGGTGATGAGATTGGTAGAAAGGGTGGAGAGGACTCACAAGATGGAAGAGGGTGGCTGAAGAGAAATCTCGCGATGGATGGTGGTGGATAATGGCAGCGCTGAACACTAACAGAAAGAGATCTAGGCTTAAGATGGGTGGATCTGAGAGGGGGAGACTGAGTGGAAGGGAAAGGGTGTGGGGGCAGTTGGCGACATCTAGCAAGCACCCACGAGCGGTGGACTACGGTAGAGCCCTAGGAAAGAGAAAACGAGAAAACAGAGAACTGAGGGAGAGGAAAATGACAACTGCTTACAGACGGGGGTGTGGGGACAAGGCGTGGTGGACGATGGGCACAACTCACCAGATTCAATGATGTATAGTGCGATGGAGAGTGCAAGAGAGAGAGAGAAAGAGAGAGAGAATCGTAGGGAGACGGCGTTGAGGTTGCCGACGGAGGAAGGACTAAGTTGGCTGCTCACAGCGCGACCCAATGTCCGGTGAAGAGAGCGGCAACGGCGAGGGACAAAAAAGAGAGAGGGAGAAAGATGCAGGGGTTCACAGGTTGGAGGTGGTGGGCGGTGGTGCAGGCAATGGTGATGAAAGCATGCAATGGCGGATGTGAGGCATGGTGCAGATGGCTGTGGTGGGCAGCGAGCAGAGAAGAAAGAAACTAGGGTTCTGCTCAACTAACGCGAAACAACGTCATTTCAGGGGGTGGGGGAAATTTTTTTCTTCTTAGCCCCTAAACGATGTTGTTTAGATGGGAGGTTAAGTCTCATTCCAGCCCATGGGCTGGGCTCCAAATCCTACCCATTTCGGCCCGAATGAACAGAACACAACAACAAAACCAACTCACTTAACCCACTACACAAAAGGGCCCAAACTCAAAAGAATAATAGAAATAAATTACAAGGAAATAAAAATAAAAATAAATAAATAAATAAAATCACATAAAACTTGGGATCTCACACCTCCTACTGCATTGGAGGGGAAATAAGGCCCCATATAGTGAACAGAACGGGGCGAAAATATTATTACATGGCAAAACTTACATTCAAGACCACCAACAATGAAGCTGAATATGAAGTGTTAATAGTGAGACTCTCAGTGGTAGAGGCTTTGGGTGTTACTGAGGTCGAGGTAAAGACGAATTCCTAAGTGGTCGTCAACCAAGTGATGGGAGCACATGTCACAAGAGGTGACAGGTTGAAGAAGTATCTGAATTAGGTCTAGGAGTGTTGCTACTGTTTCTCATACTTTACTATCATGAAGATACCTAGAGAAGATAATTTTGTAGCTGACATGTTAGCAAGGGCGGCGTCGGGAATGGACGAGCCCATCCTACCATGGGAAGTAGAGAAGAGAGTGCTTGAGGTCCAAGCGATAGGGTAAGAAGTGAAGGAGTGGAGCTTAAGGAGACTGATTGGGCTAGAGAGATATAGAAATACTTGGACACAAGCGAAGTCCTAGTTGACAAGGAGGAGGCGAAAAGAGTTAGGAGAAGGGCGACGCAGTTCACTAAGGTGGATGGGGTCCTGTACAAACGAGGCTTTGCCACCCCATTACTAAGGTGCATCTCCCCCAAGAAGCTCAATACATCTTAGTAGAGATACACAAAGGAGTGTGTGGGAATCATTTCGGAGGAAAGGCCTTGGCCAGGAAGGCCATAATAGCGGGATATTACTGGCCTAATGCCCTCAGAGACGCTAAGGAGTTTGTGAAAAAGTGTGCTAAGTGCCAAATGTTCGCTCCTGTGCCATATTGCCCCCAGAGGAGCTGACATCCATTATCGCCCCGTGGCCATTCACCCAATGGGGAGTCGACTTAGTGGGGCCCTTCTTGCCCAAGAAGGAAAGAGTGAGGTTCATGGTCATCACTGTAGACTACTTCATGAAGTGGGCAGAGGCGGAACATTATTGGTTGAAGTCTTGTCGAAGGTTCGTGGAGGGACTCATGTAGCCCTTGGTAAGGAGTGTGCCTAATATGGGGGCCCAACCCATTGAGTGGTAAGGATCAAGTCATTGAAGTCTTAAGGACCCATACGACTCCATCTAATAACCGCCAAATGAGGTTGAATGATAATTGACCCAAGAAGTTGGGATGAATCAACAATCCCGAGATGAGCATCAATTTAAAAGAACATGAAGATAAGACCCAACAAGATGATCATCATTAGTATCTATCAATAACTACCTACGCCTATATATACAAGAAGTAGGTAGCATGTTTAGGTAACAACTCATCTTGATCACTATCTTGGTGATAACTTATATTGCATATCGCTGACTTAGGCATTAGAGGTGCATTAGGCACACCGAGTTACCATCATTTTTGGTTGTAGGTGGGGGAGTTCGATTGGAAGTGGAACACGTCCGAAACAATAATCATATCACAAGGATAGGCGAAGCACTATCTCATTCTTTGTTGGACATTTTTCTTAATAGATATGAAAACATTATGCTTTCGTAGAGTTTGATAGATTTCAAGGGAATGATATCTGCAGTTATAGAACTTTATCGAACCATATACAGTGTCAACATTTGAATGCATAAAGTCATATTAGAATGGGAATGCCTTCAGTATTCGAGCCCCTATTTCGATTCGAACGATTGTCAATACATTTGAATATGAAATATATTGTTCAAATAAAAGCTTCATATCAAAACAGTTCAAACCTATTTTTAAGTTCGAATGCGTTCTAGGATGTTTGAACGTGATTTAGGGATGAAATAATTTTGTCCCGGATTCTTTTCCCCGTTTGAACGGGTCGGGTAAATTTCATTGCAAAAATTATTTTTTGGTGCGAAAACACAATTTTCATCCCAAAAAGTCTTTTGGTACGCACTTTTCATCCCAAAAAAGTCCACTCTTTGAGATGAAATTTTTCATCCCAGGGTTAAAATGGAGTCTTTTGGATCACTATATCCACCCGCCAACCCATTTCAAGTAAAACGACGTGGTTTTTGTATGAAAAATGCGGTTGTTTTGCTAGACCTTTTGGTGCCCTAGTCCGTTTAACTTAAAACGAAGTCTTTTTTCCCCATCTAATTGACATCGTTAAGAGTTTTAAACTAAATTGTAACCCTAAGCTTTAACTCTAAGCACCTTGCGAGTCGTGACATCAGACTTGTCTCTCCTCTCTCTATTCTTCTTTTGCCCTTCTATGTGCTCGCAACTCCTCTCTTCTACCTCGGCCTAGTTGTCCTTAGCCATTAGTTGCCAGCCACCACTGCCTTTGGTGTTGGCTCTCCTTCTCATCCAGGCATTTCCGACGTCTCCCCTCTCGATATTTTTGTTTCTCTAGCTCATCAATGCCCTTGCTATTTTGAGGATGCATGTATTTATTAAATTCTATTCTATGGCACCCACTCAAATGGCTACACACACATGATTTGAATGGGAATCTGGACAAGTTCTTGGTTTGGTGTGTGAAAGTGTTCAAACTTGGTATGAGATGGAGCCATGATATTGGAAAAAAAATTATTTACTATTTTGTAAGGCTTTGTTTTTAGCTTGGAAGAAGGAAATCTTTAGCGGATTCAAAGTCGAATCTAATTCTGGGCAGTTGGAGTTGGAGTCGGATTTTCTAGATACAAACTCTGAAAAATTTGGTGCTCAGCCTTCCATAGAGCACATGAAAAGCCCAAAATCCTCACAACTGGTGTTCCTTCTCAGATAAAGCAAATTCGAATGATTCAGAATGATGGAAAATGTGATGCAAGTAGAAGTCCACTCTTCTCTCCATTTTATAGTTATAGTTACCTTCAGTGCAACAATTTTCTTTACAAATTTTGTGTTGAATTACTCAGAGAAGAAAAGAAATTAAAAGGCAAGCACTTCACCACAAGGCGGGACACCCTTAGATCCAAGGTAGGCACATTCCTTTTTACTATTTGTGGTTGTCTGCAGAATGGCTTCTCTTTCTATAGGGATGAACTTGAGTTCATCCTTGATCTCCAACGTGGTTTGTTCTTGAATAGCTTTATCAGTGATGGTCACGAGCATGAGCATATTTATTCTTTTTTAGCATATAATAAGTGTAGTTATTGTGAATGTGGGTAAGGGTAAGGGTGGAGTTGAATATACAGAGGATGGAAGAAATAGTCACAATTCATGGAGAAAATTTTTGAAAGCACACCATACCTCGACTTTAGGAGGTCAACATGTTTCTCAATTGGAATGAGATAAAAGAGTACCTTGATGGGCACAGGTTTTATCTCTACATTTGAAATATTTGAGAGTTCTTGCACAATATGTTTTCATCAGTCATCGTTACTCCCTTTTTTACTATTTTCCCATTAGGTTAAACGTTACAATTGAAATCATCTATAGTAAAAAAAATAGAGGACTAGACTCAGAGAGAGTTCTTTGTACTTGTGATGTAGCTTTTATACAAAGTTACAAGGGAACATTCTATTCCCAGTTTCAACGTTAAGTCATCCTGCCCGCATCTATCTTAGTCTAGGTATTTAATACGAGGTGGTGTTCTTAGGAAGATATTTCAATGCGGTGTGACTCCTGAGACGGTGCTTTTAATGCAGCGTGGCTTCTAGGGCGTGTTCCGACGGTGGGTGAATGACATGGTCACTTCTACTCCCCTTCGTCCGCATCCTTCATTTGCTTGCTGAGGTGAGTCCTTTAATGCTAGGTGCAATAGGTGATGTTAGAGTTGGTGTGTTCCATCTGTTCCCCCTTATCTAGCTTCCCATGCTATGCATCCTCCTTTGATGCAACCTTGAGGGTTGGAGCCCTTTGGTGACTCTAGGCCTCGGAAGGGTGAGACTCGGGTTGGAATAGGCCCTAGTGTTAGGCCCATCCCTCGGTTCAACCTGAATTCCATTGTTGTTATTTTCTTTTCTTCTTCCTGTTTGTTTTTGGCAGCACACATCTGACAGATCTGATGTGCACTCAATTGTACCCGTCAGGCTCCCTTGCATGGGCTAAACCGTCTAACGATTCCTCTCCCAAGTGTAGCATCGTGTAGCGTGTGTAACAGGGCCTGCACCCATCCACCTTCCTTCATGTAAAGTGTGTCTTGCCCATTACCCATGTCACTTTAACCAATGTGGGGGCTATTTAAGGCCCCCAACTGGAAGTCGAAGGTGACTTCTGCGACTCTACGGTTGTTGAAGGCCTCCTATGGGTTCTCGAACTCCGTCAACATGGAGGTTCCTGGACCCGTGATGGGGCTGTGGATTCCAAGGGTTTCACCTTGAAGGTGGCACTATGCCCTAGTATGTTTACCAGTGGGTTGTGGCATGCTTTTTGCAGGCTGGTTCGCGAAGTTTTGGACTTTCTTGGCCTGACCCCAGCACAACTCCACCCCAACATGTGGATGATCTTGGTGTGTTGCTGCATCGTTTGGTGTAGGGCATTGGAGGAGGTTGACCTTGAACATCCAGAACTCACCGCCTGATAGTTCCTCTTGCCCTATAACTTCCTGAAACACAAGGGGAACATCTGCAGCTTCCGTTCGCACCCTGGGTGGAAGTTCTTCTTCATACAACCTGGTCAAAGATTGGAACTGGCGATTCTTCTTCATATCTGGCAAGGGGTGGAAGTTCCCCATTGGGCAAACCATACAGAGGGAGTACCTCGTGTGGGCAATATGGGGGGTTATGCCTGCAAAGAAAGAGGTTAGGCCAAAGGAGACTCCCGCAGAGGCGAGCAGGCTGGAGATTGTGCGAGCCTGGGTCAAGGCGCACCCGAATGACACTTTCTCGTAGGTTTTGTTGACTGAAGCCAACATAAGGCGATACCTGGCCCCTCGGCGCACACTTATTTTGATGATCGCACCATCATCATGCAGTGTGCTGCACGTCAAGAGCGCAAGCGACCCTTGAGCTCATCCCTGGAGGGGAAGGGAAAGAAGCCTCAGTCCAAGGAGCCTGGGAACAGCCTGCTCCATTGCCCCCTCCTGAGCAACCTTCCATGCCCATCCTTGTTAGTCACCCGAAGCACTCTACGCCTGTTACGAAGGTAGCTGCCTCCATTCCACCATCTTCCGCCTCAAAGACAGTGCCATTCTCCAACCACCGAGCAAGAAGTGTGCTACCGAGGTATCCCAAGGGGTCTGCGCCACCCCTGAGATGCCCACAACTCCCCATGTGGCGATCGACTTTAGGTTTCTCCACTTACGTCTTTGCCTATGCCATCGGAAGATGTTAGGGTAGTCGGGACCCTTACGCGGGCTGAGGAAAGGCTCTCGTTGCATTTTTACAGAGCTCTCTTGAAACCTGCCCCTAGAGAGTCTACAGTTTGTGTCTCGCCACCCGATGTTAACATTGAGGTGGGCTACGTTATGCGAAGAAGAGGGAGGCTCTGACTTTGGTGAGGGGAGAGTCTCTATCCCTGGGTCCCCCTTTGAGTACTCTTCCGAATACGAGGTTGTCTCAACGGAAGCCCCTTGGAAGTCGATATGAGTCCGCCTGAGCCCTAGCTTGAAGCCACGAAGACTGGAGAGGAAGATCAAAGAGAGGTAGAGAGTGAAGCCGGGATGGTACTGGCTAAGGGCCAGAAGGATCCGACCATCTTGCTAGGACCCAGGTCTGGGATGGTTTGGATGGGCGCTAGTGAAGTCTCGCCTGTCCCATCGAAGACTGAGGCTGGGATGGCGTTAATGCGCTCAGGATGGAGTAAACCTCACGCTAGCGACAACATGGGATAGGTGCCGAAGCAAGTCCCATCCACTAGTCCAAGGGGAGAGCATGCCCACGAGAAGCCGGCGTCTGAGGAGGCTAGGGACCAAGTTGATGAGCCCATGTAGGAACCTGGATGTGGTGCCAAGGCCCGCCCTCACACCGAGGAGCAGAGGGGTTCGATCTTGGATTCCCTTTCACCTCCCTATCAGTTGGGATCAGGAGGGCGCGCAAGGAGTTTGGGGTATGTTTTGTCATGTTACTTTCCCCTTTTTGGGGTATGTTTTGTCATGCTACTTCCCCCTTTCTTTCTCCTTAGTTCACCTAAAATGTTCTGACTTCGTTTTGCTTTTGTGGTAGGCGGCGAAGCAACTGGGAACTTTCATTGTAGATGGCCAGGGAGCTTTGGAGGAAGAGAACCAGGTGCTCCGTTCCTTGGCTGGTCTAGCCTTGTGACATGGCAGGCAAGAGATGGAGGAGAAGGAGAAGTTGGAGTAGGCTCTTGTCAAGGCCGAGTTCGGCCATCAATGGAGGCAAAAATAGATGGCCCAGTTTCGTTAGCGGAAGGCCACACTTAAATTCGACCTCGCCAAGTCAAGAGAGGAGGCCGGGTAGCACAGGCTCAATGTTGTGCTTCAAGGGCAGGCTCGGGATAACTTGTTGGAGTCATTGGATATCCAAATGGTGGACCTGGAGAAGTTGTTGGAGGAGAACTCACAGTTGAGGGAACAATACGACTTTGACACCCGGTCATACAATTGGCTCGATAGGGAGTATGAGTCCCTCTCCGACTCCCTAAAGAAGAAAAAGGAGCCCCTCAAGTCTAAGTTGTGACAGTTGAAGGACTTCAAGATCAAGGTTAGGCACCGTTCATCCGAGATTAGGTTTGGACGTACGGTTACATAGAGGGCTTGAAAAGGATGTGGGACCATGTGCTGGAGAATCTGCCGGATGACTTAAGGTCTCTTGACCTGGCGACCTTACCACCAGACCTGTAGGCAATGAAGCACGGTACCTCCATATGCTCAGATTTGATGGCCAACACCTTCCTAGATGACCTTGCTGGCTGACTTTCCGTCTTTTTGTAGCCTTTTTTGTACCACACATTTTCTCTTTTGTACTTTGTAGCTTGGTGGTGTCTATCTGCAGGGCTTCGTTTTCCTTCTGGAGTGTTTCCACTTGTGCAGTCATCATCTTTATCAACCACTCCATGTATGCAAAGTGCGCTTCCATGTCTTTTGATAAGGCTTTTGGTCATTGAGTTGTCTAAGAACGGATTTTTGCTGGCATACAAAAGACACGTTCCGCCTATAGAAAATATTCTAGAGATGGCGTCACTGTTTACGTCGTATTTTGTACGCCTGAACAACTTTCTAGCAACTCAGGCTAGAATCTTTACCTGCAAACACAAGGGTATTTAGGATGTAGCTTTTATATAAAGTTACGAGGGATCATTTTGTTCCTTGTGTCAGGGTTAAGCCATCCCGCCCGCGTCTATGTTCGTCTGGGTATTTAATGTGACATGGTGTTCTAAGGTAGAGCTTTCAATGCTGTGTGGCTCCTGAGACAATGCTTTTAATACGGCGTGGCTTCCAGGGCATGCGGTGGGTGAACAACGCGGTCGCTTTCCTCCCCTCCATCAGAAAATGGAGGGTCGTCCGCATCTTTTATTTACTTGCTGACACAATTCCTTTTATGCTTGGTGCAATAGGGGATGTCAGGGTCGGTGTGTCCCATCTGTTTCCCCTTATCTGGCTTCTCGTGCTATGCATTCCTTTGATGCAAGCTTGAGGGTTGTACTTCTTTGGTGACTCTAGGGCCTCAGAAGGGCGAGACCCGAGCTAGAACGGGCCCCAGTGTTGGGCCGGGTGGGAAATATCCCTCCCAGAAACAAATGAGCTAATATCACAATCGCATGATCAACAATAATCCCTCTCAAATATTGTGACACCTCCAACCTACGCTTATGATTTGGCAGAGACTTGAAGCGTCAGGATATGCAACACACGGTCATACATTCCCATTCATGACATGCAATGCAACCAACTGATGATCTAGCATTATGCAATAATCACAACGAAAAGTCAAACTCATAATAATTTACACCAGAATACTTGAAAACATAACTTCGTAATTATCTCCTAACCATTGTTCTACCTCTTAGAACTGTTCGGGCATTTACACATTGACTTTAAACTTAACAAATAGAGAATATATATATATATATATATACCTTCTTATTCACGTCTTGGTTAGGAAGGGGCTTTATAAAGACTCTTATTTAGAGCATCTGTTTGACTCGCTAAATAACATGCAGGGCCATCTCTAGAAACATGAGCATCATCTCTATCTGCCGGTCTAGGTCGAACTCATTCTCTATTATCTTGATCCACTGACTCATGTCCATATCCATCTTGTGGTCTTGCTACAGCTTCTGTCGTTTCAATGAAATGGCAGTTTAGAAAAATAAAGGGGTGAGATTTCATGGAAATCTTAGTAAGTTAGGAACCAATATACAACGAGATAACATAGACGTGATAAATAATAAACAAGAAATGCATGAATGTAGAAAACATACTTTCCTTTGTTTTTCATCTAGATTTCTTCGTAGAAACATGTTCTAAATAACTTTTAGATAAAAACATAACACATTTTCTTACAGAGAACACTTGTTCAAAGAAACAGAGTTTTGCATTCCTTTTCTTTTCTTTTCAAAGCATCTTGTTTAACAAATGGTAACATCACAGCTCCCCATTTTGCATTGTGAGTACCTACTGGATTTATGTCATCATATCTACGCAGTTAAACTTTCATACTTTCATTCATAGGTACCCACCAGCCCTAGGTACCATTTACATATGACAATCACTCTAGAATCCTTTAAAGAAGATCCAACCATTGCTCATTGACTATTCTTCTTCAACCCAGGGGTTACCACTCCATTTTTACTCACTCTAGAGTAGACAAAGGTGTTCGACTAGGATACTTCCCCATTCTAGCATTTGGGATCGTGATAAAAAAATATATATTTCATGCTATGTATATGACAAACATATTGAATGGCATGTGCTTTTGCTTAAGAAATCAAACTTTGCATCAATCATCATAACTTTCAACATGTCAATTTGTAAGAATGCTTGGATATGTAAAAGTTTATACAAACATCACATGCCTCATAGAATCCGAATATTCATGAGATAAATGCAAGGTAATTTATGCTCAAAATCAATATTTGTACAAGAATGCTTTGTTTATACATCATCATATAGATATTATCTAAGAGTAGGTTAGAGACCAACTTAGAACGTTCTTGAGTGATTGAAGTGGCTGAAATTAAGAAATGTTTTTCATGGATTAGAACTTGATAAAATTTCTTAATCAATTCTATGAACTATGGCATGCTTAGCCATGCATGTTGGTGTTCATGTTAGTGGTGTTTATCTACACGGGTGCAAGTGCTTGGATTTTGAAACATGGTGACCTCAAGATGGTAGTGATGATCAACCCAAGATAGTGTGTGAACTCGTGTTGATCTTCATATTCCCGAAGCATCGCCAAGGTTTTGGGGTTTCAATTCAATCTCAAATGTTTGGGGTTTCACTAGGGTTGAAACCCTCTTTGGTTTGGCACAAAAAGTAATCGTTGGATGGAATAGTGTTTGGCTTAGGTGGCATGATCACAATGCTTGATTTTCATTCATTTCCTTCACATTTCCATCTCATGATTCATCTTGGTGCCAAATATCTTATACTATTCACCAAGTGTGGTTAAGATCTTGCCATGTATCTAAATAAAACTTCTCTAGAATGATTTGGACAATCCACACTTTGATTTGAAAATGACTAGATTGAGTGCTAACACTTGTGTTACTATTCACTCCGAATATGAGAAAAATAACTTTGCACCATAAAATTTTAAATAATCGTACGAACCTACTAGTGCAATTTGTTTCACAAATTTTGACTCGTATGGGCCTCGAATAGATTAAAATGCGTTTTCAAACAGCTATCATAAGGAAAACGAAAAACGTTTTATTGGGCTGTAAATTCCTAAATATTCATTTGAGACTAATGGAGGAAACTAGTTTCTTAATCCTATACTCCTAAGTACCTCAAATAAATAAAATCAAGTTTCTCTCACCAAAGTAGGTAAGAAACTGACTAAGCCGACAAACTAAAACCTTACAAGAATTGTCACTACGTTCGTAAAGCCTAAAGAAATTTATTCATTGAATTTCTAGCGGGTTGTTACAAAGAGGCTCTTGTGCATGGGTTTGTATAGTAACGTGTGTATGTATTATATATATATATATATATATATATACATTGAAGAACCTTGGGGCGGGGGGGGGACAAGGCTATGCAAAGTAAAATATTTCAAGTAAATATTTTTCCATTCTTGCTAGATTGAATATTTTAATTATATTATTTCCCATTTAATTTTACTCCTATAATATTTTAAATAAGAAAATTTCAATTCTCCGAAAGATTTATTAGGAAAATAAGATTTACTTTTAAACACATTTATAATTTAGGAGAAGATAAATAAAGTATTTTTATTTGTAGTCATTAATAATCTCTAAAGATTTTGGTAAGATTTTAAATCATAATTGATGTTTGCTTAAACTTTATGTGCACACCTTTTAATTAAAGCATTGGATAAACTTTTTTGTTGTTATGATTATTGTGAAATGCCTATTTTCTTTAGGTTTTGAATTTATTCTTTATTTCTTACTCTTTAATCACTCTTTTTTTTTTTTTTTTTTTATTATCATTTTATAGTGATGTTCCTAAAAATTTTCAATTGAACTATTTGTTCCAATCTAAAATTCTTGGCCCTTCCAAAATTATAATCCCAACTCCGTCCCTGTACACACACATATATATACATAGCGGTGGAAACCCTAGTGAAGGAGGGAGATGTGCATGGAGCTTATATAGGGGTCTGGATGTTGGGTAATTGGCTTGGGCCTAATTATGGGCCTTGGGTCTTGGTCTTTATACATACATACATGGACTAGGTCTTTTTTTTGGGGGATTGGCACAATGGTCATAGGTTTTCTCTTGGTCATATTTTTGTGGACTTTTTAGCATCCATTTGGGCTTAGAGTGCTGTTTTTTGGGTCCAACTTGTCCAATAAATACTAATTAGGCTTTAACCCAATTATTGAGTTTAATAAAACTATTAATCCACCTTAATAAATCTTTGGTCCGTGGTTATCCAATATATTGCAATTGGGCTTTCTAATATGGCCCATCAAACATAATCCAGTCTCAAAAACATTATCCTTACAAAATCCGTAATATCATTGAATCGGTTGTTACAAAAATGATAAGCAAGCATAGCTGCCTACTACAAATGTTTCCCTTGTTATATATTAGTTCCTATATACCATCATCTTGTTGCATGAAGGAGCTATGAAACCAAGCTCTTTCTGATTGGAAAGATTGGAGTTTGGGTATGCTCTGATTAGTAATATAACTTGAGCTGGTTGGCATATCATGTGCTTAGGATGTTATGCATAAACCAACAACGTACTCTGAAGTCGCAACTTTGAACTCGTCTTACACTTGCATCTCAAGACTCCCTTCTCAGAACCATCACCTACTCATAAATTATCCTTTCCTTTAAACTGATATACAACACCACATCCCTTTAAAACACCTTGCCCTCAAAGGTGTTGAAAATCAACTTTCAAAGGAGGCAATTTTTTCATGGAAGCATCGTGGTTGCCGATATATAAGATCAAAGCTCTAAAATCTAAATGCATGGCTTGATTACTTGCTGATGAGTGCGGCATTCAAGGAGTTCCTCTATTTCAGACCCCATGCCCGAGAAGCCATATAATGGTACATTACAATGGAGAACCGAGCCTCTGCTCGAGAAAACTAAAGAGTTTTTTGTTCTTTAATTTTTTTTTTTTTTTTTAAAGATGGGCTTTGGTGTAGAAGGATGAACCCTTTTTATAACTAAAGGGCATTTATTTATTTATTAAATTTAAATAATAAAACTCATGATAATAATGTGATGACATGATTCAATGCAAGCAAAGTTAACTTAATTTGTTTGGAAAGTTACATAGATTACATGTTTCTTTATAAGAATCATCAACCTGTTTTTGTACGTTAAGAAGTGTATTGTTTCCTTGTCAAGCTGGATTTGTGTGCTTGGCAGGCTACGATAATAGTTTTGCAATTAAGAGAGCGTTCTAACTAGAGAAAGGAAGAGATATATGGTGTCAGGCTGGTTTTCACACCTTAGAAAAAAAATGTGTTCATGAAAGATACAGTATGCTTGTACTCGTAATGTGCATGTTGTATTTCCCATCCTTATATCAATATTTCTTTGCAATATGCCTACAGAGTAGGCGGAATGGCGACATTTTATGTTGTATTCCTGTCATATTATATATATTTGTGCCATATACTTTATCAGTTGATAAAACTAAAAATTCCAAAAATTATCTTTTTATTGATGATTTGAGATTGAAAAATCCGTGGTTCAGATCCCAAATACACTTAGATGGGGTTAATAGTTGTTTTTTAAATATATTGGACTATTTAAATTAACAATCAATCAATCAAATCATAAGAAATAATCAACACATCAATTTTGATAATGAAGTGAAAATTTATTTGAAAAACGTCTTTAAAATCTAAAACCATTCTGGATGTAATTTGCTAATTAAAATCTACTATATAAATTAAGTTAATAATAGCCAATTTAGAAATATTTACAATACTGATGTAGGGAAATCTGAATCTAATGAGGCTCTGCTGACAAATACAATGTTAAAAGCACTGAACTACCTCGAGAAGGTAGACCAGTGCAAAACCAACGGGGAAGAAATAAGTATTCCTACAATTGGGCAAGAAGTGGTATTCGTCAGATTTGGGCAAGAGGAACGACTTATTCCTCAGTTGGGCAAGGAAAATTGGTGACATCAGTATTTTACCCATAAATTTAGCTATAGGTATCAAAATCGCAAATATGACCCCAATTTGGAAAGTTTCCTTCGGCACGCACATCGTGGTGGCAAGCTCCTTGTTGACCCCAAAATCAATCGTTTTGCCTTCTGAATCGTCACTTGTGGTTAATTCTTTCATTTTTGATTAATTTTCTTTTATGTTAATGTTTGTTTTAGTGACGATTTTCATTTTGGATTCTTAGGCTAGATTTTAACCATTACTATCTTATTCCTTATTTTACTGTTTGGCCTTAATTACAATTTTACCCTTTTTGTTGGCTATTTTAGCTTGGCTTGTGAGCTTCAAAAGGATGATTGGATTTTCATTTTAACAAAACCCAAATCTCAGAGTTTCTCACTGTTTGCAATTTTTCTCAATCGCAATCTGTAGCTTCCATTCGATTTAATTACCCTTGAATTAATTAAATCTAGCTTGCAGCATTACGAGTATCCCATTCAATCTCTACATCCAGGCAGTCCTTCTGGCCAACGAGCATGTCCACACCAATGGAATCAACAAATCTTAAATAGAGTATAATATGATGGAGGTTTGTTTATCACGAAAGGATCGATCTTTAAGTTCTTCTCTTATAAATACAATGAATACAACAGCTTTGGTCTCTCTCCACACCCTAGAAGTCGTGTATATTATTCTATATATACTTAAGGTTTGTGTAGGCCACTTAGAAAGTCCAAACCCTATCGAAAAAGTGTTTCTCACGATTTTCTTGAACCAAAGGTCGAGCCAACGATTATGCCAATTTTTTGTCTAATTTTTCGGTCGTGACATTGTCAAATTATTTTGGCTCTGTAAATGTTGGATTTTGAATATACTTGTGAAAACATGAATATATAAATAATTGAGTTATATTTCCAACATCACTAAGATCACCTCAATCCAATGTGAGGGTCAAAATTTATTGGAGGTAAACAACACTTCTATCAAATTCAATTAACTTAGTCTAATCCTAACAAACCACCAAAATAGAAATAAACAAGTTACATGTATAGAAACACCAAAGTACCTTCTGTTGCTCTGAAATGATCAACAAGCACATCAACATACAAAGAACAGATAGATAATTGGAGATAAACAAAAATAAGAACATAAAATCAATACAACATATGTCAAGGTCATCAACTATCTTTCTCCTATATCTATATCCAACATATATATGTCAAGGTCATTATTCTCTTCCTTTTTGTCAAAAAATGAAAAAGGGATATGATACATGCTATGATATATACTCAGATGAGAGTATTAATTGCGCGCTCATGTAAAGTGACAAAAAATTCAGATACTATGTCAGAGTGCCATAAGTCACTAATCTATTAGAAAACATGAAATTAGAAGAAAATTAAAACAAACATATACATAATTTTGATCAAAAAATTTAATTAACTTAATTTAATCACACTTAAAGACATGCAACATATGAAAAAATGGCATCATATCTCAATAAATCATGCAAATAACATAATATGGTATAAAAGTTCACGAGTATTTCGGTATAAGTGTAACCCGACTCATTGAGAAGCTTATGACTGCAATAGTGTGAGTGGGATCGGGCTGTAACATGAAACCATCAGTATAAAGAAACAGTTTCTAGGAATGAAAGGTCAAACCCAATGCTGCATGAGACCTAGGAATTTTTTTTTTTTTTCACATTTCAATGAGCTGATTTTTTTCTCTTTTCTTGCTGCTCGTCACCTTCTTCTTCTTCTTCTTCTTTTTTCATTTTTTCACTTTGGATTTTCCATACACAAGTTCTATAATTTTCCCTTTTTTATAGGAAAAGTGGTAGATAATATTTTGTATCAAGCACTTTTATTTAAGCACATAGAGATATAAAATAATAAAGGTAATCTAGCCCATAATCAGTTCTCTCCATGAGTTATGTTTCCTTATACGTCTGATTGCCTCTCCAAAATCTTACATAAGTGGTAATGCGTCGATCAATTAAGTTGGGTGTGCATTGTGAGATGCAAAACACAAATTACATACAATACACATAGCATGCACAAATTTGAAATATTTAAAACATGACACCCTTTTCATAATGTTCATGCAAGGAGTATATCAAAATTAATCCCACTACTGATATATTCATTTACAATAAAAATATTTTTAGAAATTTTAACTTTTCAAAATTTTCTATTATTTTTCCTAAAGGAAAGAACTGAAAATAACTATAAACTCAAAAGAAATATAAGCCAAAATACTCAATGTAAACATATATAAAACAAGAAAATATGCAAAACAATCTAAAAACTGCAATGCATGCACTAGGATACTCATTCCGGTTTGGATAGAGAAAGTATTTCATCTCATCTTATTTCATCATTACAATTTTTCTAAATTCTCATACAAAATCTAATAAACAATTCAACTTTTTCAAATCTCAAAACAATAATAATATTAAAAAATAATATTCTAACAATATTTTATTTAATTTTCAACTTTCATCTAAAATCATCTCATCTTATCTCACTATCCAAGTAGCATAGTACTCCTAGACATGTGGTGTCTCCCTAATAATAGGTAAGACCATTACCACTCCCCTTGACGGGGGGAATGACATCAACTTTAGGAACTCAAATTCTCTGAAGTCTGTGCACATTTATGAATTCGAGATAAGTTTTTCTAAGAAATGGAATCTATTAAATAAAACACTCATATTCTTGACTACCCCAACTCGTTCCTTAAAAAAAAGTTGTCTTTCATATGCTCTTGGGGGTTCAACCAAAAACAATTAGTCAAATATGGCCAATCTTAGAACAATAATGGCAACTAGTGACAAACCGTTGAGAAGGTGGTATTTTGGGAGGATGTGGTACCTTGGGCTTAGAAATATTAACCTTCTTGTTTTTATCCATAGACAGTAAAATTCACTTTCTTTGTACTAAAATAAGAAGACATAGAATCAGTCACAAAACCAAAACTCAAATTCTCTGAAGTCTATGTGCACATTTGATTTTGTAGCAATATATGTTAAGTCTATTACTATAGAATCTGTTCAAATAACTTTAAGGCTCAATTAATTTTTTCTTAAGTGATTTATCTTTTCGAATGAACCCCATCAATATCAGGTTTTAAAATGTCACAAATAGCATATAAATCATCCAACTAGTTTTTCTTTTTCTTTTTCTTTTTTTATTTTATTATTCTCACATTACTCTAGTTTTGTAACATCCCGATCCTATATCATTAGAGACAATTACACGGATATTTTATTAGGTTTGATAATTAGATTATTATTATTATTATTATTATTATTATTATTATTATTATCAGATTTTACGTTTGTTATTTTTAATAGGATTATTATTTATATTTTTGAATTGAGTGAAATATTTTTATGGCATCCAAGCCCATGAAGTCAGGAATCAGTTTCCACGTTAGACTCGTTCTCAAACTCTCTTGCACGTACGTCTTTTCTTCTTATTCATTAGGGTTTCATGGGTCTATATATATAGAACTCGTTTAGACGTAAATGTCTTCAACCCAGAGCTAGGGTTGCCGCAGCCACGGCATGCAAACCATCTGCACGACAGCAATGGCCTCCTTCCCCAAACCTGGCCACCCACACGGCAACCAGCGTGCCTCCCTGTCCAGAAACCAGCCGCGACAACTCCACGCCACCACCAGCCATCACAGTAGATAGCAGACCATCCTCAGCGGCCAAGGCACGCCGCAACAGCAACGGACGTGGAGAAGCCTCTGCTCCTCTTCCACGGTAACGACCTCACGGACTCACCTCTGTCTAACACTCACGAAACAGAGCAAGCCCATGCCATAGCACCGGGCACCACTCAGTGAGACGCAGCAACCGGAAAGGCCACTAGTCGACGACGGAACCACCATCAACCACGGCGACTCCAAGCTGCCCAGATCACGCCGAAGCCACCACCGGCCACCATAGAATTCATCGGACGCACCTCTGTTTTGCACTTCCGAAACAGAGCAACCGAACCACTGTTTTGCCGGAGTCCACCACAGAAGACATCGGAGCACCACCCATGGTGCCAGAAACCGCCGACCAGCTCTTCCCCGTGGCATCTACTCCATCCCGGTTGGCCTTCGACCCTCAGCCACCCAGCTCTGTGCGTGCGCCTCCCTCTCTCTCGGTTGCACTGCCGCATGGTTCTTTTCCTTCGGCGTCGCACCACCACAGTCGAGCCCCCAGTCGCGCCGCCGTGACTCCCGCCAGCAACCCAGAACTGCCGCACGTCAGTCTCTCTCTCGGTGAGCCTTTGCGTCGCGCGTCTCTCTCTCCCGAGCTCTCTGTTTTTCTGCTGCAGAGCATATATATTTACGTATTTGCTTTAGGTTTCAGTTTAAGTGTTAGTAGATGAAATTACAAGTATGCCCTTTCTAATCTAGTATCTTGAAGCAGTGTTTTTAAGTATATTTATATTTATAACCTTACGTTTAAGTATATGTTAATTATGTATATTGTTATGTCATTTTTTAATTAAAGTTGAGTTTAATATTTCAAGTTGAGTTTAATTTTGTTAAGTAAATATATTAGTTAAATGAATGCTCTTGTTATTAAGAAATTGTTTAAGGAATTTAAAATGTGTTTTGAAGTACATTATGAAGCCTATTATTTTAGTTAGTTTTCTTTTATCTATTTAGTCGGATTTTAATAAAATTATTATGTTATATTTTAAAAAGAATTAAGGAATATGTTATGAGTTTTGAATAATATTATGATTAAGTCTACTTTTATTAATCGAAGGCTTTCACCAATTATTTTAGAATTATATATATATATATATATATATATACAGTTAAATTATATTTGAAAGATTAGATATCATTTTTCAGCAGTAAGAGTTTTTAAATTATTTTGAGCGATTTAGTAAATGAGATTCTACTGTCTATTTTAATAGATGTTGTTATAATTATGCTATTAAAGTTATAGGTTGAAAATAGAGAAAATATGTTAAGAATATTTAAATGATATTAATATATTAGATTTCTCATATTATTTAATAATTATGTTAATAAATGAAAGTTATTTTAAGAATTTAAGTTTTATGACGTATTTAAATACTTCAAGTATTCTACTAAGTTTTAATGTGTTATCTGTATTTTAAGTAATTTAAATATTAGGATTTATTGATTATAGTGTTAAACAAAATATTTGTTTGACTACCTTTTAGAATTCCGAATTTAGTTAAGTAAGATATTAGCATTTATTTTAGTTCCAAACAATTTAGTGATAGTTATTTATTGAATATAGGTCTCAAGTTACGAAGTATTATTCAAGAAGAAACGCATCGAGGTAAGTAAATTTGATCATAAATTAGGATCATCACAGTTAGCTTATATGTATGTATTATTCAAGCCAGTTCTTTGATAGCCATTATTTATGAACCGCTCATGTCATATGCAAGCATGTCATCCAGCATAGAATACGATCATGTCATTCCGCATCATGTTTAAATTCAGAAATTATGATTTATGTATGTAATATGTCATGCATCTCATGTGTATAAGACATGTAAGCCATCTTAACTTCAAGTGTAAGATAAGTTCAGATCAGTTAATAAGATGGCCATTCAGATGCATGGTACCAATGCAGTCCAGTTTCAGGGTGGTGTGCAAGCCACGAACTCAGTCGTGGTCCACCATAGTATGCTAGAATACTATCACCAGTTCCCCTTGCTGCAGCGGGATGTGGGGCTGGTGCACAACCTTACACACAGGGTTAAGTGTGTTGGCCAGTCAGATAAGTAAGATAAATCAGTCAGTTAGTTCAGAAAATTCAGTCATACATAGCATAAGCATTAGCATGAACAGTCATAAATTTTAAGTTCAGCATGAAAGTTCTTATGAAAATTTTATGTTTATTACGTTTTCGTTATGATAGATTTCTTACTGAGTCATCGACTCATTTTAGTTTATTTCATGTTTTTATTTACCCAGGTGAAGATGATGATTACGAGCAGGCAGGCCAGGAGTAGAAGGAACATTTTTGTTTTGTTCAGACTTTCTAAAATAAAATGTGTCTTTTATGACGAATTTATTCAGTTTATTCCTTTAATGTTTTTGGAAAGACATTTTTATTAGACCTTTTATTTCATAATAAATTACTCCAGTTTATTTTTCAATTATGAAATTTGAGAATCGCTTGCCGGATTTATTTTCATGAAAAATACGTGACACACCTAGCCTACGGGAAGGGGGTGTTACAAGTTTCTTAAGATTTGCAATATTGATATTTTTTATTTTAAGGCACTCTTCATAGAGACTTTCAGATGCTAGCTTCAAATCAGATTCATTCTCAGATGCATATCCATGTTCAAACATGTTCTTACAACTAGAATCACAGTTACCTCCAATAGACGAAGCAAAGGTCATGGAATTAACATTTTTCCTCATATGACAAAGACATAGTGGAGTTAGTTGACTCAAATTCAGTGTTACTCAAGGAGGAATTCATTGCTTTCCTTTGGTTCTCTTGTGATTAGGGCACTCAATGTGAATTTGTCCAAATCCATGACACTCTTGACATTGTATATCCTAGGGTATCTTGTGCTTGGAGACCCTAGCGAATTTCTTAAAGCTCTTTTCTCTACTATAAGAACTAGAGTTTCCTTTGACATTATTAAAAACTCTATTATACTTTTCTTGATTCTTAACCTTCTTAGGTGTGAAGATTTTCACTAAGTTTGTAGCATATTAAGCTAGGCCCTCATCATAGATTTCACTATCATCCTCAAATGTTTCAACAGACTCTTCTTTAATAGTTTTAAGAGCAATTGACTTAATTTTCATCGGTTGGGACAATGTGTATTCATAGATTTGTAGGTAACCTACCAACTCTTCAATCCCCAAGTTATCTAATTCATTACTCTCCTCTATTGCTATAGCCTTGGGTCTAAACCTCTATTGTAAAAGGTTGAGGACATTTCTAACTATCTTATGCTTAGTGATTTTTTCACTTGGATTAAATTTTGAATGTACTATATCATTGATTCTGGCATAAATTCATCAAAAATCTCATCATCTAGCATTTTTTATTTCCTCAAACCCTAGTATTAACATCTGAATTTTATAAATTTTTACTAATCAAATTCCTTCATGAGTGACATCTAATATGCCCAATGCATCTTTGTCAATTTCAAACATCGATATTCTCTTAAATTCTTTAGAAGAAATAGTCATAAAGATTGCATTTAAACATTTACTACTTCAATTACACTCATTGAACTTAAGACCAACTATTGATATCATTGGGAACTTCTAGACCTTCAACAATTGAGATAGGCATTTTCCATCATTTTTCTACGATCATCCACACCCGTTCTTTATTGACTTGAGAAAAGCTCTCATTCAAATTTTTCAATAGGAATAATTGTTGTCATCAAAGTAAAGGGTTGGCGAGGGGTTCTGATCTTTCTGTTTTAACCACCTAATGCAGGATCATACTCAGGAACATAATTGTGGTAGAGTGAACCTCATTTTGATACTAACTAAAAAATCAGTGGTTCAGATCCCAAAATCAATGAATAAGTATTTTCTAAATATATTGGAACATTTAAATTAAATCAATCAATCAAATCATTAGAAATAACAAACACATCAATTTTGGTAACAAAGTGGAAACTCATTAGAAATAACAAACACATCAATATATACTTAGGGTTTGTATAGGCCACTTAGAGAGTCCAAAACTTAGTAAAAAATTAGTTTTTGGAATTTTCGCTTGAGCGAAGGTTGAGCCAACTGTCGAGTGGACTTTTTGTCTAATTTTTTTTATCATGACCTTGTTAAGCGGCATCAGAAGATCTTTGTGAAACATGATTTTGAAGATAATTGATTTATCTTCCCAACATAACCATGGGAGGAAGACTCTATGAGTCTCACACGGGCTCTGGTACCATGAAGATAATGAGCACAAGGTGTTTGAGCAAAACACTCAGTAACATTCTAATATCAAATACAAGCTATGTTTTACCGTTAGACATTGTGCATGGTAATATGAAGTGGATAGAGAATCCTAATGCGGATTAATCTTGTGTAGGTAGCCATTGGTGGTATCCATGACTTCCATATATGATTCCCCCATATGAAGATTGTAACACTCAAGTAGGTAAACTTTTGCTAAGTGGTATACATCTCGTTGCTTCCCATATAGGGAGAATCCATGCATTGATTTGTGCATGTGAATATAGGTGTGTCGTTGGAGATTGGTTTGTGTGATTTAAGTTCATATTTATTATTAGAGTTCCCCAAACTATTTTGAGCGCAAGAAGATAAATATTTGACTCACAAAGAGAATTCATAAAAGTAAAATTGCAAACTAACGTGACTTGTTCTAGTACTACATCAAATTGCAAAACTCTTTTTTGTATGAAGTATATCTAATCTATCTTATATAGCCACATTACAACATTACTTTTGTAATTTTTTTTTTTCTGAACTTCACACTTTTCATGTATGGGAGAAAGTAAGGCTGAAAATCGACACTATCAGTGCGGTTTTGGTTTTAAGGGGGTGGTGCTGACTGAAACCGGCCGACAGGGACAAAATGAACTAGTGGTTTCTTATGGCCAATACGGATCGGTTCCATGATCGGTCCGTCGGTTGCTAACCCATCCCCAAATTCACATCACAAATTCAAACCAAATCAACCAAAATTCACAACAAATTCAAAAATTCACAACAAAATCACAAATTCATAACAAAAACTTAGGAGGAGAGGTGAACGGGAAAGATGAGAGGAGGACAAGAGAGCTCGGCATGAAGTTGAACGATGGAGAGCTCGACCTCGGAGAGACGTTTAAGAGAGGGGGAGATCTCGAAGAAGTGAAACCGTGAGGGACAAGCTGAGGATGAGTCTAATGAGAGATCTCGGAAAGGTGAGGGCTAGGCCAAGCTCCGAGCGGCATGAAGGAGGAGGGGAGGGGAGGGGAGGGGTTATTGAACCCTAGAGCTAAACGAAGTCATTTCACTTATATATATTTTTTCTACACCTTTGGTGTGGAATGACACTATTTAAATCACTTAAGTGAAACAACATCGTTTTACCTATGATATATTATATATATAATATTATATCGGCCGGTTCGGCAGTCTGAACCAAGTTTAGATGGGATCGAACCGGCCAATGTTAGTTTCTTATATTTTCTACCACCGGCTGACTGGTCCTCTGTCGGTTCCTGACTTCGGCAGACGGTTCCAATTGACGACGACCTGTCCCTTAGATTCCTGTACACCCCTAGGAAAAAGGCTAAAGTGAAGGCTTAACTTTTTTATTTTCATTTTTTATTATATATATAGAAACCGTTATTCTTTCAGGTTGTGAGTTCATTAATTTATTTATTTCTAAGGATGAAAATTTCAATGAGCTATGTTTGGTCACACAAAGCTTTTGAAAATTAGTAGTGCTACAATTATAAAAAGATTTGACCAAAGTAAATTCCTAAAAAGATATGATATCATATGATACTTTAAATCTACTTTGCAATAAAAAAAAACATTTACAATTTGATCCATCAAATCAGGCTACATCAATTTGTGAGTGGAGTTTTGTGAAATCACTTTATGGCTAAGGCATTTCTCTTTCAAAATGTCTCAAAAAAAAAAAAAAAATAAATCAAACCAAACATCTTTAAATGTTAAAAACTTCTCCATATAATATTTTCATCCAATCAACACTCAATCATTACCTAAATACAAAAATCAATATAACTTTTAAAAACTCGAAAATAAATTACTCTTAAAAAATTATATTCAAATAAATTTTTAACTCTATCCCTCTACTTTAATAAATTCCAATACAAAAATTATTCTCTAAACAAGTTTCATTCAAATTTTCTCCCTCCTTTCCCAAAACACAATCTCAAAATGATTCTCAAATGTACCATTTCTAAAATTCTTCATAACCAAACATACTAATCATTCTTTGGGGGTTTTGTTTTTATTCAAAAATCTCAATGGAAAGAGAAAAAAACTCAAAGGTATTAAACTACACAACTTCTCCAAAAAGTTTAACATCATGGGAATAGGTACTCTAGTAGCATCTTAAATTTATCAATTATCTCAAAAATTTAAACTAACAAAAAAATATAGATTATATATTATTTATATTATATCTTAACATTATATTATATTTATACTTATATTATATCTTAACATTAAATATGTTATTTCTTCATCCATTTTCCGTTGATGGGTATAGAAGGCGCGTGACCAAGTGGTGTCCACTTTTAGTTTGCCGATCGTATCCACTTTTAGGACTGTTGGTAATGGATAAATCCCATGACCAAGTGGTGTCCACATGGCTGGGGAAGTTATTTGTTAACTACCCACCACCATCACAACTCTAGGGAGGTTATTTAACTTCCACATATTTAGGGAGTTAATTAAGTTCCAGGTGTGAAAACTCTTTAAATAAGAGTACGTACATTAATTGTGTGTGTGAAAAAGGGTCCTAAAAAAGATAAAAACTCTCCTCTCTCGCTCACTCTCTTCATTTTTCCTAGAGAAACTATCTAGATCTCGTGATCTTGAAGTGTAGAATTTTTTAGGAAACTCTAGTAGCCTCCTAAATGACGTAGAAGTGCGAACAACAAAATGAAGTGGGCTGTAAGACAAGCAAAGATTTGACCTTGCAGGAATTTTGTTTCTTGAGTTAATTTGATTTAACTTTATTTAACATTAGTATTAGAGCCTATGCTTCTTGTTTTCGCCCATATGAATATTATTACATCTTGTTTGATGCTTTGAAATGAGTGTAAAAGCATGTAATTGATTATATGCCATGATTGTTCGTATTTTAGATTTTTCATTAAAGGCTACGGTATGACATGTTTAAGGGTAAATTATTTACAGAAAAACATACCTTATAATGTTAGAAAGATGTCTATTAAATTTGGATAAAATTTTGTTGCATATAGAAGAAGAAATCTGAAACCCTAGTTTTAAAACTTCTTGTTTGGACCGTGATTTTGAACCAAGTTTTAGCCAACCAAATCTTATTTTTTGGCAATAAATATTATAGGGCTGGAAAGCTAGGTTCATTACTTTAATTTGATATATCATATGCTTAATTTGGACTTCGTATGAGTAAATTATGATTGATTGAACATGGGTGCACGGAATCGGAAAAAACCAGAATTTTGGCTTTAGGAAGAAGACGGTGAACAATGTTTTTTTTTTTCTAGTCCCACTCTTGGTAAGAGAGAGTGTATTCCACCCATCCACTTGGCTCATTTTTTAATCAATATATCGACACACATACACATTAAGATGACTGCACTTTGTATTTAGAAGTCTAAAAATACTATGTGCAGAGGAGGTGATGTACACTTTTCGTCATGGCAAGTAAAACAGAGGCAAGACAACCTCTAGAGCAAAATCAAAGCCCACACGCGTAGGCGGCGTGTGGGGGCGCGTGCGGCATCATTCATCGTTATCTTTTAACACGTGCGGCGCGTGTGATCATGTGTTGGTATCTAAAGTTGATTTATATATATTTTTTTTTGTTGAAACAAAAAGCTGAAAAAAAGGTTTTAAAAAAAAAAAAAATTGTCATACTTTCTCAAGTCCATTTTTTGGGTATTATGTGATATTTATATAGATTAGTTGTGGATACATTTATTGAATCATTATTAAATGCATGTCCATATTGAATATGTGTCCCTAGATTTGATAACCTATTGAACCCTTCTCATTAGTTGAGAGTGTGGATTCTCTATCCATTGAACCATCGTGCATACCAGTATGATTGATTTGATTTTTTTTTTATATATAAAAATGGATTGAATTGACATTGGTAATTTGTTGGGCTCATGTATAATGTATATATATATTTATATGAATGGATAAGGTGTAACTTATAAGTATATCGATGATGTGGCATTCCTATTTATTTATGGTTTTCCTAGAAGATTTGTAGTAGGATTTGCTTTGGAAATGTAATATTTTGAATGTAATTTTATTATTGAGGCCATGTAAAGGGATGTGTTTCACGTCTATTGATATACTTTAAAGTCACCTTAACATAATGTACCAAATTATTAATGAGGTTTCGAGTGGAGCCTATGCGCTATATGTTTAGTACAATAATTGTTGATTTTTCATATTTGATGAATGGATTATATGTGCATGAGTTTTGAGGATTTAAAAAAAAATCCTCAAATTTTATTCAAAATTAATTAGGTATGGTATTTGGACTTATATAGCGGGAGATGATTACTAGCATGTAGCAAAATTTTCGAGCTCACTATATAGGAAGGAATTCCATGGTATAATTAGATTTTGGAATAAAATTAAATGTATGCTAATCTTAGTCTCGTGCAATGAATGTAGTGATAATGACCACTAAGAATGTAATTGATGACCTTACTAAAGGAGAGAAACTGGATGGAACCTACTATGACATGTTACATAGAAAAATCCAATATCTACTTAATGAACAAGAGGTCTTTGAAAATGTATCTCACCTTATGATTCAACTTGAAGAAGGAAATACTTCCTAACATTGTCGTGATATGGAAGCCTATCAAGTTTGGGCAAAGAAAGATTGGTGTGCACGCTTTACCATGCTTAGCAGCATGCACGCTTTACCATGCTTTGCAGCATGCACAATGATCTTATTGGGGAGTTTGAGAACTACCCAACTGCCCAAGATATGTGGAATCATCAAATTGCCTATGGGGGACATTAGCTACTAGGCTTCGTGCTCTCACTTTGAGGTTTAAGCTATGTTATGGATCCTAAACATACCATGACTGAGCATTTGAAGTTGATATCTATCTTGATTCGTGATTTGAAGGCTGTTGGCTATGGTCTCACTGATGAACAAGAAGTTACTGTTGTGATACGATCTTTGCCTGAGTCAACATGGGGGCAAACGAAGCTTGTTTTGACACACAGTGAGAATATTAAGATTTTTGCTAATATATCTCGTCATTTGGAGCTAGAGGTGAAGCGCAAAGATGTGCACCGAAATACTCTTCTTGTTGCCCAAGTTGGGAAGCACAAAGCATTCAAGTCTAAGCGCAAGCAACATGGAAGAGCTGCTGGAGCGGCAAATAGTCTTGGGCAAAAGAATGGAAAAGTTGAAAAGTGTCACAGAGGCAAACGTGTTGGCAAGGACAAGTCCAAAATGAAGCGCTATAACTATGGAAAAGTGAGACACTTTGCTTGTGAGTGCACTGAGGCAAAGAAGGTATCCACCAAACACAACTCTCTTGTTACTTACGTTTGTTCACATATTTTTGTTGCTCGCTCAATCCCTGAATGGATTGTATACGCAGAAGCATCCAAACATGTTGCTCGAGATGGAGTTGGAGTTGGAGTTGGGTGCAAAGATTATAGAAGAATAACAGTTGGCAGGCAGTACGTTATATTAGGTAGTGGAACTCATGAGAAAGTGCTTGGAGTTGGCACCTACCAACTCAAGATGCGTTTGGGACGCTTGTTACTTCTTCATGATGTGTTATATGCACCTAGTGTTCAATGTAATCTATTTTCAGTTATTTCTATGTTGGAATTTGGTTTTAATTTTCATTTTGATGGCCTTTAGCTAGATTTTTATTTGGATAGGGTTTTGTTTGGACATGGTTTTCTTTCGAATGGTTTTTTAATGTTGGATTTAGATAATTCCTCATTTTCTTTTATGGCATCAAATGATGATGATGTTTTTAATTCATTGAAATGGCATGCTTGACTAGGCCATATAGGAAAAGATAGAATGGCTAGACTAGCTAGAGAAGGTCTATTGGGATCTCTTGCTAATGTCAGCCTACCTCTATGTGAGCCTTGTTTAGCTGGTAAGGTTTGTAGGAAGCCTTTTGGAAAGGCTCCGAGGGCATCTTATCCTTTAGAGATAGTCAATTCTGATATTTGTGGACCTATGAATGTGAAGGCAGGTCATGGGGCCTCTTATTTTCTCACCTTCATAGATGACTACTCACATTTCAGTCATGTCTATTTGATCTCCCATCGCTTTGAAGCATTAGACTGCTTCAAGCGCTTTGTGGCTATGGTTGAGAATCAGAAAGAAAGTAATTTAAAAATTCTACAAACTGATCATGGTCGAGAGTATATGTCTAAAGAGTTTCAGGGAAATGTGAGCAAAAAGGGATATGTAAGCAATTGACAATTCCTAGCACACCACAACAAAATGGTGTTGCGGAAAAGAGAAATTGTACCTTATTGGAAATGGTTCAATCAATTGATGGCGAAGCTAACCTGCCAATATCTTTTAGGGGGGATGTTGTTCTAGTTGCTGCCTACATTTTGAACCGTGTACATTCTAAGTCCATTCCTTCAACCCCATATGAATTATGGAGTGATGCAAAACCAAATTTGGAATATTTGCAGCATTGGGATTCTGCGGGCTATTTTCACACCACTTCCCATAAATATGGGAAACTTGGTCCTGGAGCAAATAAGCATATCTTCATAAGATATTCAGAGACCTCAAAGGGCTATGTAATATTTGGTGAACATCCTAACGAAGAGATGACAGAAATAGAGTCATGTGATGTCACTTTTATCGAGAATGATTTTCCTAATATTTGTGAAGCAAAGAATGATCTTGAACTTTTTGAGTTGCAAGAACTTGTGGGGGTTACACCATCTTTAGGCAAGGGCTGAGAATTATCATATCCTAGAATCCCAAAAGATAGTGGGAGTGACTTGCCTCCTAGTGGGAGTATACCAATAGAAAGTAACTCACATGAGTCTCAGTTACGTAGAAGCGAACGTGGAACCATTCCTTATCGTCGTTTTGAGATTGAAGGGAAATCTTTCATGTGTGCTCGATGTGACTTTGATGAACCTTCTTCTTATGAGGAAGCGCTAAGTTCACCTACTTCAAATAAATAGCTGGCTGCTATGAGAGATGAGATAAGTTCTATGGCAAAGAACCAAGTTTGGGAGTTAGTTGGTCTTCCACCTAGGTGCAAATCTATTAGAAACAAATGGGTTTTAAAAATTAAGCGCCAGGCAAATGGATCAATTGAAAAGTATAAGACCCGACTAGTTGGCTTTGAGGTATAGATTATGAAGAAAAATTCTCCCCTGTGGTGAGATTTGCTTCCATTCGACTTATTCTAGCTATAGTTGCACATCTAGATTTGAAATTTTTCCAAATGGATGTGAAAACTGTATTTCTCAATAAAGAACTAGACGATGAGATATATATGGATCAATCTGTTGGCATTGAGGTTGAGGGACAAGAGCACAAAGTATGCCAGCTGAAATGTTCCATTTATGGCCTTGAACAATAGTCAAGATAATGGTACTTCAGATTTCATGAGGCTATTACTTCAATTGGCTTTGAAATGCTAGAAGAAGATCATTGTGTGTATGTCAAATGTACATGCAAAAGTTTTTAATTTTGTCTTTGAGATGAAGGACATGGGTCAAGCAAATTATGTGTTGTGAGTTAAAATTTCAAGGGATTGATCTAGTAAGCTTCTTGGTTTGTCTCAAGAGACTTGTATTAAGAAAATTTTAGAACGATTTCGTATGCCAACTCCAAACCCATAGATATTCCAGTTGAGAAGGATTATACTTTTGAGCCTAGAATATTGCCCTAAGAATGATGAGAAAAAGAAAGAAATGACCAGAGTTCCTTATGCAAGTGCTTTCGGAAGTCTGATGTATTCTATATTGTGTTCACAACTTGACATTTGCTTTGTGGTTGGATTGGTTAGTCGTTATCAGAGTAACCTAAGACTTGTTCATTGGCAAGCATTTAAGATGATTTTTTGATACCTTCGTGGGACAGCAGGCCTTGTTCTTTACTACTAGGGTGGAGACATGAGACTGAAGGATTATAGCGATGCTGATTAGGCTAGTGACAAAAATGAGCGAAAATCCACAACGGGTTATGCATTTATGCTTAGTGGGGGAGCTATTTCTTGGTGTAATAAGAAGCAATTATGCATTATTTTGTCCACGATGGAATCAGAGTATGTTACTTGTCCAACAGCTGTACAAAAGGTTGTTTGGCTGAAAAGATTTTTCTAGTGCCTAGAAGTTAGAGCTCTTGCAGATAAAGCCGTTAAGATATACAATGATTATATGGTAGTTTTGGTATATGCCAAGGATCCCAAATACCATTACAGAACCAAATACATAGATATTCATTTTCACTACATTCGAGATATTGTTGCACGAGGTGAGGTGATCCTACAATATTTCTCTACTAGCAAGATGGTAGCTGATCCTCTTACTAAGGCTACGAGTAGAAATATTTTCCAAACTCATATTAGGAGTTTGAGACTTCATCGGATTTGATATGCTGTATTGAAGATAATTTAAACTTTATTGTATATTTAACACTGTTAGTATCTATTGCAATGAGATTATTGTGTTTATCCCATATTATTAACTAATTGATACTGAGTGAAAAGCAAACATTGTAAAGAAGTCACCAAGCAAAGATCAGTCTACTCACATGGACGATCACATTGGCGCTTGAGTAGCGAGCAAGATGAGACAAGTTGATTACTTTGGCGCTTGGAAAGCGAGCTAGTAAATATTTTAATGCTTTGGAGTATTTAAGATAAATTTAAAGAATGTCGCCTTAACTTGGCTAAGATGAGACTTACAAGAGTTGTATATGAAGTATTTATACAAATTTATAAAGTTTGATTAAAGCAGAATATGAGATCTTAGACAAGTGCTAGATGAGTGACTGTGCTAATAAACTCAAGTTAAAGCGCCTTTGTGGCGACTAGACTAAGATTCATACGGCGCTTGAATGAGACAAGTCCAATTAAGTGGGGGTTTCATCGTAACATACATTTCATATTGTATGTGTTGTAGACGACCATATGAGGGAGTGATTGGATGGGTCCCTGCTCCATTACTATGTGAGCCCTAATGAATCAATAAATGATATATTCATATGCCCTTGAACCTGGAACTATGTCAAGAAATGAAAACTTGATATTGCTACTTTAGCATGTTTTCTTAGGGTCACGAATTATACGGTCTTGTAGAATATTTCTAGTAAAGCAGTCAAGTCTAATTGAATTGATATAAGTGTCTAGGGAAGATTGTTTGGATTCTTACTTGTTATTTTATGTCTCATAGACTGGGCGATTGTGTCGTTTTGACTCGATATAATCATGAGCATATTATATATGTGAGATCAAGAACTACTTTGAGTTATAAACTCGTGAGGGATTAAGGACACTTGATCAAGTGAGATCAAATAATCTGGGGCATAGACGAGATATAATGAGTTGTACTATGTTAGTATGATGCGACTTAATATAGTACTCATACCCTTTGTCTTCTCGTCAGGTAACACGTTTAATTTTCTGTATGAGGGATAATTGATTGAAAGAACATGAGGAGATTGTTAATGGACATAGCACCCATAGTGGACAAGTGGGAGATGTTGGTAATCGCTAAATCCCATGACCAAGTGGTGTCCACATGGGTGGGGAAATTATTTGTTAACTCCCCACCACTATCACAACTTTTGGGAGGTTATTTAACTTCCACATATTTAGGAAAGTTAATTAACTTCCAAGTGTGAAAACTCTTTAAATAAGAGTATGTACATTAATTGTGTGTGTGTGTGAAAAAGAGTCCTGAAAAAGATAAAAAGTCTCCTCTCTCTCTCTCTCTCTCTCTCTCGCTTCTTAGAGAAACTATCTAAATCTCTTGATCTGGAAGCGTAGAATTTTGTAGGAGACTCTAATAGCCTCCTAAACGATGTAGAAGTGCAAACAACAGAGTGATGTGGGCTATAAGACGAGCAAAGATCCGACATTGTGGGAATTCCGATCCTTGAGGTAATTCAATTTAACATTATTTAACAAGGACAATTTGGGCATTTATCATTGCCAGATTATCCTACCAAGATCAATAATTTCTTGAAGGATCCTCCTAATTAATTAATATGATCAACGGCGTACTTTCTTGCTTTCTTTCTAATATTAGTCACTTTGCAGCAAATTTTGAGCCATGCAAAATAAGAGAATTTTGTGTCTAGTTCCATTAAATTATACAGTTTCCAGGCCAACAAGATTAATGAAATCTATAGTTTTTATTTTTAAATAAGTAGGATTGTTCATCCGGGTTAATCTGGGTATACCTGGACCGAAACCCAGATTTTAAACCCTGGCCAGAACTCAGACTGGGTTACCCGAGTAAAAACCCAAATGAATCTAGATTTTTAAAAACCCGGATTCCATGTTTCGGGTTGAACCCCATTTTTATTTTTCACATAAACCTACATTGTTCAGATCTATACTTCATACCAACCGAAGCAGATTGCCTATTCAAATCCTCACCTAATTTCTTCATATTAATGGTATTAGATAATATAAAAATCAGACGAGTAAAAGTTATCGTACCACCGAAAACGAAAGAAAATGGGCGGGCTTTAAGAGTGAGCAGAGGAAAAGAAGGTGCAGACCTTGGGTAGAGAGAAGCTAGGCAACTGCAGAGAAAAAATGAAAAAAATATATATGGGTAGTAAATGGGTACAAGCTTGTACGCTTTGCTTGGGTGACTTGACAATTGACAGCTTCAGAAGCTTCGGTGCAGACCTTGTACGCTTTGCTTGATCTTGGTGTGACTTGATAGCTTCAGAAGCTATAACAGTTATCGAGAAGACATTGGTTATCTCATAAACACGGTCTGCTATCAAAGAATCCAAAAGCTGAATTCCAAATAAAAAAGGCTCGGATTCTCGATTTTAAGCCCAGTTTCCAGTCCGGGTAGGTCCGGATTTTGACAATCGGGTTTCAGCCCAGATTTGATTCGGGTTGGTATCCAGAACCGAAATCCAATTTCTTGGGTTCTGAACCTGACCAGGAAAAAACTCGATCCAGATGAACAGTCTTACAAATAAGTATCAAGTTCAACTAATATGATTGAGTCTTTTTTTTTTCGAATTTTATGCACTTGTTATTTTAAAATATTTGAATAATTAAGCTTGGTACTTTTACATTTATCAAATGTGCATTACTTTTTTTAAGATTAATTTATTTTATGACAGCGAAGTATTATTCATATACATATGAAAGTTGGAAAGATTCGATTCTTTCAAAATTTTCTGCAATTTATTTAATAAAAACAATGTATAGAATAGAAATAGATACATAAAGTCTTCTTTCTTTTAATAATATCTTATTCGAAATCATTTGAAGGTAAGGGCCCCGCGTCATGTCTCTTGGATTTGTTGTCTTAAAATTTTAACAATGAATAGTTAAGGTGCCTGTAATTTGTATAGTTTAGGTGTAAAGATTTGGACCCCATTTTACAAATCCCTAGTTTTACGTGGGAGATCATGATGGAGATATTCACTTGCCGAATAAAGAAAATTATATATACATCAGAATGATAACTTTTGGAAAAGGAAAGGGCAGATTATTTCACAAATTTCTAAGTTTGTCATGTTTGGAGAATCTTATGCACATGTTTCCAACCTAGCCATTATATATATATATATATATATATATATATATATTCCAATATCATATATTATAGGGGCGTAAACGTGCTGAATTCAAGCAAGTAATCGGCGGTTAGGGTGTGTTTGGATGTTGAATTGAGATGATAAAATATTATTAAAATATTATTTTTTAATATTATTATTATTTTGAGATTTAAAAAAGTTGAATTATTTATTATATTTTATATTGAGATTTAAAAAAGTTGTAATGATGAATTGAGATGAATTTGGGATCCAAACTCATAAGTCTCATTCATTTAATTTTTATTCGAACACAAGTCGAGTTTGATCTTTTTATCAATTAGATTTTATGTTATCAATTAGATTTTATGTTCACAAACACCTTGTTTTATATTTAAGGGAGTTCGATTCTATTCATGAGTTGCTTCATTTTTCTAAAATAGATTATTTATATTGTATATTATAAATTTATCTAGAAATTTTAACAAGTGAATTTTGACTTTTTGCTAATATCTTCGTAAAGCTTACATATATCAACAATTAGATTCATAAGGATTCGAATAACATATAGGAATATATTTTCCTTTAAATATGAAGTTATCAAAGTTTATACGAGCTTATAATACGAGTCAAGCCGATCGATCTTGGTAGGTGTGTTTGCAGGTGGCAAAAACCGGGAGAACATATGGTGAAGGTCAATTAGGATGCTGCGGTGGATTTAAAAGCAAAGATGGTTGAGATTGGAATTATTATAAGTGCAACTGAGGGGGAGATACTGATGTCTTTATATGCAAAAGTGGAGTGCATGTTTCAACCTAGCACCATTGAAGCAATTACCCTGACAAGGGCTATGAAGGTGTTTGCAGATCTTGGCCTTTCAAATCTAGTTTTTGAAGTTGATGCTCAAACTGTCATTAGAGCAATTTTTAATAGCAGAGAGGGCAGGTTATTCAGGATTTTAGAAACTCCTTCATTGTTTAAATGTTGAACTGAGTTGAGATGATTTGAATTCTTTATGAATAGTAATGAGTTGAGATGGTAGATTTAGGCTGTGTTTGGGTAACAGAGATATCTCAACACTTTTTAAGTATTCTCGTACTTTTGAAAATACTTCACATGCCAAACAACATAAAATACTCTCAATGGGACCTACAAACCCACTTCAATCTCTACTCATAACTATTTACAAACATTCTATAATACTTATTACTATTATATATACATAAAAAATAAAATCACTATAATATTTATCACTATTAAATATAAAAAAAATCATTATAATATATAAATAAAAAAAATCACTATAATATATAAATAAACAATAAAATCACTATAATATATAAATAAAAAATATTTATCATTATTATATATAAATAAAAAATAAAATCACTATAATATATAAATAAAAAATAAAATCACTATAATATATAAATAAAAAATAAATTCACTATAATATATAAATAAAAAAATATTTATAACTATTATATATAAATAAAAAATAAAATCGCTATAATATATAAATAAAAAATAAAATCACTATAATATATAAATAAAAAATAAAATCACTATAATATTTATCACTATTAAATATAAATAAAAAAATAAAATCATTATAATATATAAATAAAAAATAAAATCACTATAATATATAAATAAAAAATAAAATCACTATAATATTTATCACTATTAAATATAAAAAAAAATCATTATAATATATAAATAAATAAAAATCACTATAATATATAAATAAAAATATTTATCACTATTATATATAAATAAAAAATAAAATCGCTATAATATATAAATAAAAAATAAAATCTCTATAATATATAAATAAAAAATAAAATCACTATAATATTTATCACTATTAAATATAAATAAAAAATAAAATCATTATAATATATAAATAAAAAATAAAATCACTATAATATATAAATAAAAAATAAAATCACTATTATATATAAATAAAAAATAAAATCACTATTATATATAAATAAAAAATAAACTACTATAATATTTATCACTATTATATATAAATTAAAAATAAAATCACTATAATATATAAATAAAAAATAACATTACTATAATATTTATAACTATTATATATATATAAATAAAATTATTATAATATTTATCACAATTATATATAAATTAAAAATAAAATCATTATACTATTTATCATTATTATATATAAAAGTAAAATAAAATCACTACAATATTTATTAATATTAAAAAATCACTATAATAAAATCATTATAATATTTATTACTAAAAATAAAATCACTATAATATTTATGGGACCCACACATTTTTCAACTACCTACTCAAAAGTCAACAACTCAACATACTTCACACATCCAAACAACTCAAAATACTCTCAATGGGACCCACAAACTCACTCCAATCTCTACTCATAACTATTCACAAACATTCTCAACACTTCTCAATACTTTTCAACACCCAAACGTACCAGTTTTGTGGGATCTACTTAAGATGAGTTTAGATGTGTTTGGATATTAAGATGAATTTAGATGTATTTATAAAAAGTTGAAAAAAGTTATGGATCTTATGTGTAAAGAGGCGTTGAGTAAAAAAAAATTGTGGGTCCCACATGTAAAGAGATTTTGACTTGAAATAAGTTTAGTAATTTGAGAATTGGATGTTTGAATGTATTCCTATTAAAAAAAAAAAAGTAAATATGAGACTTACATGAAAAAATTATTCTTTTAATAATAGACCTTACACTTTTTTAAAAAGAATGTGTGACTTTTTTAAAAAGAATGTGTGATGTTTGTACAATTCATGACTATATCTAACATTATTTATTTTTATTTATGTTCGTTGATATCAGCAAGAATTCAGACTTGTGTGAGTAATAAACAAACGATAGAAGACAATCCCATCTTCTTGGGACTTGGGTGAAAGACAGCGCATGTGCTTAGTTCATTAGGGTGTCCCTCAAATCAGTACCATGCCACCAGGTTTTTGTTCTTTTGTTTTCTTTTTTTTCAAATTTATAATTTCGCAAACTTGGTGCGGATATCTTTCTTTCTAAAAATTCCCTTTTGTTTTGAGTAATACTCCAAAATAATATTATCATACTATTGAATATTTTTAGGATAGAATATGTTGTCATTAAGCATTGATTAATGTCTCTGTATTTAAATATATCATTATTATATTTCTTTATTTGTCATAGGCCCTATCAACTATAAATAGGTTTTTTCTATACATTATAAAGATTCACTCATATGAATAATGTATTTACGTCTTATGGGTTTTGTTTTTCATACATGAAATTAAAACATATGAGTTATGGAACGTCGTAATAATTCAAGGAAAAATCTCTCAGTCGAATGACCTTAATTAAGAATGCAAATACAGAGTCTCGAATCCAAACAACTGATCTTTTACAACCCATTTTACAATTAATTAATGCAATCATGCATGACAACTCGCTAAAAATAAATTTCAAGTTGCGAAAACAATATTTTATAAGTTGATTATATTTTTCTTTCTAAAATACCGGGGTAATTAGCTTTCATTTTTTAGGATGACATTATAAATTATTAATGGAACCAATATGAATGCACCAACAAAAGCACATGGCCATGCATATATATATATATATATATATATATATATATTACTTATAAGATCCATGGATCTTAGTAATATATTGTTCGATCCTTAACCTCAATAATTGAATACAATAAAAGCCAATAATGAAAAGCTCAAAGTTCATAAGAATCTCATAATGCACCACATGATAAACAAAACGCCATTGAAAATTAGGTCATGCATGCAGAGAGGCCAGCCGATCGAGGGACAAAAAAGGGTAGTGATCAAAGAGTCATGACAACAAGAAAATTGACATTATTGTATATATATATAATAATAGTTAGACAAGCCATGCATTGACCTTACGTACTAATAATTAAACAAACTTACACATGAACAAGATCAGCAACTTCGATCTTATACATATTATATGAACATCTTAATTCTATGTATATTATTATTAATGCTTCATGTTCCTAATTAATAATTCTCGAATACCTCTCTCATCATATATATATATATATATATATATATTAAGAAAAAAGAAGAAAAAGAAAATGCTACAAACACATTCAAACTCCGAGCTGCAATGGTAGATGATCACCTTATGATGTTCTCTCAAGCTGATTATAGCCTAAGATTTCAAACACCACATGACATTGCTTCATGATCAGCTTCTGTTCTTGCATTTCTCCACCGCCCTCGGTGCTGCAAATATCAAATAAGTCAAAGAGTAATTTTACCATTATATATATATATATAATATAATCATTTTTATAATCCAGTTTTAAATGAAGGGCGATTATGTTGTAAAAATTTAAAATACAAATATATATAGAAGCGTTAATTAATCGAAGTTAGTGATATATATACTGACCAAGTCCAATGGCTTCGGATCCTTTCATTATCCGCAAGCGCTTGCATGAATCAACAAACATCCTTCAAAACGAAATTAAGAAGGTTAATTAATTAACTAATGAACATATTTACCAGCGAAAAAAAATTCCCGGAAAGGTCCTAATTTATTTGGCGAAAATTAACCATGACTTGCATCTTTTTCCGGTGAAATTTGGCACTTATTCCAGCGAAATTATACATCGCCACAAAAATCCTATTATTTGCGACTATTTCATAATATCGCCTCGACATCAGCGGCGTTGAGTCGCTGACCGAAAAAAGTAGCCGGAAATACTTATTAATTAGCTAGTTTTTCCGGCTACTAATTCTTGTTCCCGGAAAATAATTACCTTTTCTTGTAGTGTCAGTACTAGTACATATATATATATATATATATATATATATATAGAATCGTATATGTAATTAACATATAACATGTAATCCTTAATCTTTTGGTCGTTGCAATGAAGAACAATTAATAATTAAGAACTTACTCCCATGGCACATCTCCTACAAGCATCCAATCACCATCCTTATCTTCGTAAGCGGGCACGTACTCAGAACCATTCAACAAGTCTATCAATTTGCTCTCGTTCATCAAATCCTTTAATATTCCTTGTGACCCACAATTTCCTAATTCATTCAAAACCAAAAATTAATATACATATTGTACCATTAATATGGTTTAGTCTCTATAAATAATGCAAGAATTGACATACATGCATGCATATAAGGGCTTGTTTGGATAGTGAAATGAGATTAGATATATATGAGATGTTTTTAGATGAATTGAATAAAATATTACTAAAATATTTTTTTTTTAATACTATTATTATTTTAGAATTTAAAAAAGTTGAATTAATGTTTATTATATTTTGTGTGAGAATCTGAAAAAATTGTAATAATGAAATGAGATATCATGATATGAGGTGAAATGATTTCTGTATGGGCCAAACTAGGCATGTCTTAACTTTTGAGTCATTTTCTTTCCTTTCAATATTGTATTGCCTTTATTTTGAATTGCGGAAGTGGGAATTTGTGATGAGATAATTACGTACCAATGGTAAAGGAACTGAACATTTTGCCCAAGGCAACAGAAAGTTCCTGGTAGCTTTTGTACAACTTCAAGTCTACCTTGCGTAGATATGGTGCTCCATCCATGCTAACCTTAACAAAGGCTGCAGTACTAATGCTACCGCCCTTGGTGGCTTCATCTTTACCATTCTTCTGGCCGGCGACGATGTTCTTTCGTAATGATCGGACAGGTGGCCAACCCACAACTTGTGCCCTGACATTCAAAAGTGACCGTCATTATAATAATTATTCACTCAATTCTCTTGATTCCTTAGCTAAAATTCTTATCGAACATAGATAAAGCATATATAGAAACAATATGCAAATATTAAGATCTAGTGATCAGTCTTACAGTATTTATTCATCATTTAATATTTTTTTACAAACATCTTATAGTGAGATCCGCTCGGAAAAAAAAATAACTAAATTCTTTATAGTGGGTCCATCTTTTTTTTTAAGGACTTGCACGAGACTTCCGCAATCCTGAACCATTACTCTGCTGATCATAAATATTATAAGATGTATTTGATGTATTTATCTCCACTCTATAAACATGCTTAATTGGGCTCTTACTCACCTAAATACTTAGAAAAAAATTAAAATCATGTTTGGTTGAAAATGTATACTACAAATAAGAAAAAGTTTATTTGCATACAACCGTATATATGGCTCAATTTGCAAAGAGCAGAATTCCAACCAACAAACAAAACGCAACCGTATCGATATGGTTTCAGATTGTTTTCATTAATTTGTAAAGTAATTGGTTGTAGTTTTTCCTTGTTCACTTTTCAATTACTATTCCTATTAGTTTCGTACTTTTTATAATTCAGATCATCATAACCAACGCGCCTCGCGTTCGATGACTTAGCTGTATGGGACTAGCTATGATCTTTTCCCTTGTCGACTTTGCTTCACACGTTTGGAATATTGTTTGGTTGTCGAGAAAAGTAAAAAAGATTCCATATGTTCTGTTTTTTCCCTACATCTGCCCGACAACCAACCAAAGCCTTTAGAAAGGCAACTAAATTGCCGATCACGAGTTAGCTAGGAATATGCAAGTCCATACGGCCTTGAAGTATTTCATTGATTTAATAACAATAATTAAATATATACAAATAATAATAATAATAACAATGAAGAAATAAGAATAATAAGAATGCATGGCATAATGTCTTATTCATGAACAGATCATCATGATGATGCTCATGAAACCTCATGAAGTATTTCATTCTTAGTAAACAAAGTAGTAATTAGAGCTGGTTTGGATTCAGAGATGCATGAGATGGTTTTAGATGAGATGAGATGATTTTAGATTAAAGATAAAAGTTGAAAAAAAATATTCTTAGAATATTATTTTTTAATATTATTATTGTTTTGAGATTTGAAAAAGTTGAATTGTGATTTGAAAAAGTTGAATTATTTATTATATTTTGTGTGAGAATTTAGGAAAGTTGTAATGATAAGATGAAACACTTTCTGAATTTAAAGGGGCCTTAATGTTCTTCATTTATTAACATTAATTCCTGTGAATTCTTATGTGAAAAACAATCAAAGACCTGGTAGTGAAAGCAGGTAACTAGCTAGCTAGGAAGGCAAACGTTTCTGATCTCATATCAATATTCATATAAGCATTAATTTTTACACGACACAAGAGTCTGGATCTCAACCATTTAAAACGAAACTACATGAACACATAAAAGTATTAAAAAGAACAGACAAACAAGGAAGTAATTGGAAGAATATACATACATACATACATATATATATATATACACGTACTTGGATATTGGGTGTTTTGCAGGATCATTAGAAGCAGGTACAGGGCTGATCATCTTCTCCTTCATCATCTTTTGATCAACTTCGTTCTTGGCCGAATCTTTGGAGGAAAGATTAAGCTTCAAATCAACTGTTTCTGAAAACCCTCTCTTCCTAGCCGCCTCGCCATCATTATTTCCACCTCCGGCGCCGGCGCTGGCGCCGGGTAATCCCAGACGTAACTCAGTCTCTTCAAAATTAAGCATACTGTATTTGTCACCCTCCACTGCGTCCGAAACGCAACTCATTCTGCACTACTGATATTCACTTCAGAACACCTCTCTCAGTATTAATCGTACTTGTTCTCTGTCTCTGCAATTTTTCTTTTCTTTTCTTTTCTTTTTTCTCTTTCTAGTACTTCAAGCTGCTCTCCGTTGCTAATAATGTTGGTAGAGAGGCTGTACGTACGTGAAAGTATGGGAATATGAAAGTTTTTGGAAGAAAGGGGAGATTAGGGGTAGTGTGTGATAATATATGGCTTTGATGCACAGTAATGATCTTGCCACGTAAAGGGGATTTGTTTGTTGGACGGTCCGCGCTGGGCTTGTCCGGGACTGATAATGTCATGGGTGATGTCAACCTTGGAATGATTGTGGTTAGGCAAGTGGACGGACCAATTTGGTTCTGTTTGCCTTTGTTTGGGGCATGCCTACGCGAAACCAGTAATAATGTCGAAGAAGACTCTATTGATGTAAACAGATTAGATAAAAATAAATTTATATATTGAAGTGGTTTTATGTGATATATTAGATTTATTTTATATTAAAAATAATTTTATAATTTAACGTATTGTATCAAGTCACGTCAGCTTATAAATTTATTTTTTTGTAATTTCTTTTTAATTAAAGTATTTTTCAATCTCGAAAGTATAGGTCAGATTTCTTTTTAATAAATGAGTTTATTAGGTAAAATATTTAATTAAATTGAATAAAATATAGAGTGAATAAGTTAAGCACCTTAAAATATATTTAAGCACCTTATTAAATATCTAGAGAGAAGCTATTATAGTAGTGCATACTTTGCACTCACTGTGTGGCTGCTTCTAGTTGATTGTTTCCAACACTCATTCTATCTATATTTATTCTTATTTAAAAATTTAAACCGATATAAAGAGTTAAGTTTAATTATTTATATTTTGAATTATGATATGATAATGTTTTTGTAATGAAATAACATTATTAAGACCAAGGATTCATTCCAAAAAAAAAAGTACGTTTGATGTAACTAGCTAGATAGTTTTTTTTTTTTTTTTTAAGTGGTGGGACTCATTATTTAAATTGAGAAAATTTAAGACCTGATTTTATTGGAGTTGAAATTAAAGGTCCCAACATACAATGAAATGATGTTTTAAGAGAAAAGTTTTTGCGAGTTATTTTTTGGATTGATAGTATTTTTTTTTTTTGGTTATTAATTTTTTAAAAAAATTATGGAAATTGACGAAAATGATTAGATGTAATATTGTCTGTACGTAGAAGATTATTTGATTTAAGGTGCTTAACTTTTAATTAATTAGTTCCCAAACAAATCTTAATGGGTTTCTGTTTAGATAGGTACGTATACGTATTTTGGAACCATATACGTAAGATTTGAACACATAAATTACAATCCGCCGAACGACATATATAAGAATAAGATCAGCTTTATTAATTGCTAAGGAAAATCATACTATGTCGTCTTACTTTACTCCCTCAATTTGACCGCTTATACATTTTATTTTATTTTTTTAATTTTTTTTTACTTAATTGTTAAGGAAGTAACTATTAGTGTATTAATATTATTTTATCATTTAAAATTGTTTAAAAAATGTTTGAAAGAAAAAACAAAAAATAAAAAGTACAATTTGCACTAGAGGCACACCCAGTGATCAAACCTGGGCGGCATAGTAAGACCACCCGCTTCAGTAAACCAATTTATTCAATGATAGAAAATGGTAAGTTATAAAGTTATAAACAATTCTTTTATAGTTGTTCATTGGCAGTGTGACACGACCTGCCTGTGAACCCAACACGAATACGATATAAAATTAGTGAATTTTTATTTATATAAGTGAGTTCAGATAAAAATGGAGACATAATTAATAAACGGGTCAACTTGATTAATCCGAAATCAACTCACAATAACCCGTTTAAAATTTATTTTAAAATTACAATTTTACTATTGTTGGGTTGAATATTGATATTTCTCAAGATGTATCAGGAATTAGACTTATTATTTTTCATCTTTTTATTGTTGTATTCTTTTATTCACTTTGTTGTATTCTTTTATTTACTTTATTCCTTTTGTATCACATGATAGCTACATGTTATTTTTATTTCTTCAAGTATTCCTATAAATAGGACTACTATACACAGATTTAAATACTTTACATTTTATTTTCTGAACTTCAATTCCAGAAGTTTCTTTCCTCTCTCTCGACCTTTGGTCTACTAGGGTTTTCACCCTTTCCCGTGCCCTGCTAGGGTTTACTTTACATGGTATCAGAAGTTCTTTTATCTTGTTTCTATGGCACCGTCTCAAAAATCCATCTCCAAGGATGCCACTTCTCCTTTCTTTCTTCATCCTCGTGACAGTCCTGGTGTTCTCTTGGTTACACAACCTCTTCTCGATGAGAACTACCATGTCTGGTCTTGCTCGATGACTATGACTCTCTCGGCGGAGAATAAGCTTGGATTTGTTGATGGATCCAGTACTAAACCTTCCGAATCAACAGATTCTCTTTTCTCTCTATGGCTCTGATGTAACAATATGGTGATATATTAAATCTTAAACTCTATTTTTCCTGAAATTTCTTATAGTATCTTGTATATTACAACTGCTTGTGAGATCTAGTCGGATCTTAAGAAACAATTTTCTCAGAAAAATGGACCTCGCATTTTTCAGTTACAGAAATCGATTTCCTCCCTTTCTCAAGGTTCTATTTCTGTGAGTAACTATTTTACTCGTCTTAAAGGACTTTGCGATGAACTTACTAATTACAAGCCATTTCCTGCATGTTCTTGTGGAGCTATACAAATGTTGAACCATTATATTCAACAATAACGTGTTTTATAATTTTTTGTGGGATTGAATAAATCTTTTGCACTTGCTCGTGTGCAGATTCTACTTATGGAGCCCTTGCCTTCTCTTAATAAAGTTTTTTCTCTTGTTTTACAAGAGGAAGAACAACGAGAAATATCTTATGTTTCTCTTCCCTCTGTTGACTCACATGTTTTTGTTTCCCAAAATGATGCAACCAGATCTGTGATGTCCCGACTCCCACGTACAGAAACACGAGAATCGTGACGTCGGGATGATGACAACATAGGTCACGCATCCCAACAATAAGTGCTCAAGTGTGTGCAACATGCAAAAGTGTACAACAAAGGTCGTAGCGATTAATTAAAAGTTCACTAACTAAGTACTAGGAATTTAAATACAAATATCCAAAATAAATTACCTTTAAAAAAAGTTATACAATTATCCCAAGCTATACAAGTATCGAGTATAGTGAGATTATGAATCTCAGCAAGTAATCAACCAAGAGATAGGAATGCATTAATACAGCCAACACACATGAGTACATAACGAAACACAAATGTGACCCCAAAAACCTCATTTTTTCCGAAAATGATTATTTTCCAACACACGCCAAAAATCTCGTTTGACAAAAAGCACGCCGTGAATAATATCCGTCATTTTTCCAAAAAATGTGCTCGTAACCATTAAATCATAAACTAAAAACATAAACATTTATCGGACATTGTAGGCGGGAATCACAAGTTAGAATCTACCACCATCCCAACTTAATTACCACCATCCCTACCGCATGCACCGTAGGCGGGAATCACAGGTAGGACAATACCACCATCCCTGCTTACCACTATCCCTACCGCGTACATCATATGCATGAATCATAGGCGGGACTATGCTACCATCCCTGCTTACCACCATCCCTATAGTTCCTTTTCACACAAGAAGTACTTATCAGAGCACTGTAGGCGGGAATCACATGCGGGACTATACCACCATCCCTACCACGTGCACCATAGGCGGGAATCGCAGGAGGGACTCTACCACCATCCCTGCTTACCACCATCCCCACAATCTCTTTTCATTTCTCTCAAACCAGTCAATCCAATCATTTCAAACATATTTAAAATCATTTCTCACATGAAAATTCAGTTTTTCAAGTATACACATGAACATGTATGCAATTATGCGAAAACTCAGCTTTCATTTACAAACATGATCATGCGTCCAAATATGCAATGTACACAAAACGATGCATTATCCAACAACCAACAATTCACAACACAATCTAAACACACAAACAACTCCATCCACCAATCCATCCGACCCCCTTACTCCTCGGACTCAGTACGGCACAACCAACCAGATCACAGTAAAATGAGTTAGTATAAAAATATATTTAAATCACGAAAGTTTTTTGAAAAAATACTTACAGCGCTATAGTATAATTTTTGAAGGATAACGGAGGTGCTACAACGTAACAATGCAAAATGCACTATGGTCATGGGTCTCAAAAACCCACTTTTGAACAGGGACAAACTAAGACTTGAGATTACTAAGGAAGGGTTTAGGGATGTCAGTGAAGCTAATGGTGGCGGTGGTTGGCCGTGGGTGGCAGTGTGGGAGGTGTTTGGAGACCAAAATGCCCAAAACGAAAATGTGGATGGTGGAGCTTCACTGGTGGTGGATTGGAGTTGGGGATGGATGGTTTAGGTTGCTGGGAGGTCAAGAATGATGTGGTGAAGAGATGATGGATGGAGGTGCTGCGACGAGGGCGCTGGAACAAATGTGGGCCCCAGCTTGAAGCCGGGCGTGGAGGTTAACGGTGGCGCGGGAGGAGTTGAAAACACAAGGGGGTGGTCGTCGGCCGGTGAGAAAGAGAATGGGAGGGGCAGTGAGGCACATGGCAGCGCACGCCGACAGTGGTGGTGGACGATGTAACGGACTGGAGAAAGGGAGGAAAAAATCGCGCGGGAGAAAAGAAAGAGAGAGGAGAAAAAGAAATGCGGAGAAAGGAAAAGAAGAAGAAAAGAAAAAGAGGAAAGAAAAAAGAAAAAAGAAAAAAGAAAAAGTGAGGGAAAGAAATGAGGTTTAATCCTCACATCTTGGGTCACAAAAAAATTATCAAATGAAAAAGACTTCAAAACAGCATGTTAAATAAAATAATTAAATCCAACAATAAACTAATTTAAAATAAAGAGCCATTGAAATAATGAACAATAATTATTAACAAGAAAACACATTGAATTAACAATTAAAAATCTCAAAATAATTTCACTTAAATCATCTAAAATTTAAAACAAGAAAACTAAAAATCTTAATAAATGTAATAATTTACTTAGTCAAAATACACGTAAATACGGGGTATCACAAGATCTTTTAAATCCTTTTCAAAAAGGATAGACCAGTTTTTAAGCATTGAAATTACTAGTCATATGGTTGAAAAGTGTTACAAGTTGCATGGCTTTCCTCCACGCTACCGAATTAGAGGCAATAGTCTATGGCTAATAATGTTGCCCTCAGTGATAGCAATTCCTTGGTTGTTTCTCCTTTTTCATTGACTGAGGATCAAAATCTGCAATTTCTAAATTTGCTTCATTCTTCTAAATCTGCTGATGAAGTTCCTTATGTTGCCAATGCAGTTGTCTCACATAATTTTTCTGGTATTATTTCTCCCCGAAATAATACTCATTCTGTTTTTTCTATTGCTCAATCTATTCCTTTTAATTCCAATTCTTGGATTCTTCATACTGGTGCCACTGATCATATGGTTCCTTCTATTGATTGTTTTACTTCCATTACCAGTTCTGTTAATGCTTTTGTGAAGCTTCCTAATGGCCAATCTGACACAGATTGGTTCTGTGTCTATTTCTGAACATCTTGCAGTACATGATGTTCTATGTGTTCAAACTTTTAAATTCAAATTAATATCTATTAGGAAGTTAACACAATCACTAACTTACTGTTTTTTGTTTTCCTCTGACACTTGTCTGATACAAAACCTGATTCGCTGGAGGCTGATTGGAGTGGGTAGATTGCAATGGGGCCTTTATATACTGCAACAGTCAAGCATTTCTGTTTCTAAACCTAATTGTTTCTTCTAGTAGATATGCTGCTTGTTTACTCGAAACAATATCTTCATTTGTTTGCCTCAATTTCTTCCAAATGCTCTAATTATGAACTTTGGTATAATAGACTTGGTTATCCTTCTAATTCTAGGATGCTGTTTGTGAATAATTTTACTCCTAAATTGACTGTTCCTTGCACTCCTTGCATGATTTTTCCTTTAGGTAAACAAAAGAAGTTGCCTTTCCCTAATAATGTTCATATGTCTGCTGCCCCTTTTGACCTTGTTCATTGTGATATTTGGGGACCATATGTTGTACCTACTGTTAAAAGTTACAAATATTTTTTGACTATTATTGATGATTCAACTTGTGCTACATGACTTTAACTTCTTAAACATAAATATAAAGTTTCACATACTTTTAAAGTCTTTTATAAAATGGTTAAGACATAATTTCATTTAAAAATAAAGTCACTTCGCATTGATCATGGCACTGAATTTTTCTTTGCTTTTTTTTTGCATTCTAAAGGCATCATACATCAGCATAGTTGTGTTGAAACTCCTCAACAAAACTCTGTTGTAGAGAGAAAGCATCAACACATCCTTAATGTAGCTAGAACAATGATGATTCAGTCTCATTTGCCTATTAATTTTTTGGGTGATGCTGTTTTAATAGCAACTTACCTCATTAATAGGAATCCTACACCTTTTTTAAATCATAAATCTCCTCTTGAACTTTTATTCAAATCTTCTCCTTCTTATACTCGTTTAAGAACTTTTGGTTGTCTTTGTTTTGCTTCAACTCTACAAAGATCTCGAACCGTATTTGATCCTATTGCTCGAACTTGCATATTTCTTGGTTATCCTATTGGTATAAAAGGTTACAAATTTCTTGATTGAAAAAAAAAATTCTTTTATTTCAAGAAATGTTGCTTTTCATGAACATATTTTTCCTTTTACTTATCAAACCAATACTGATTTTTCTTCTATTTTTCATAAACCAGTTGAATGTCAACTTTAGATTCTTTAACTGTACCTTCAACAACATCCTCTGTTGATTCATCTCTTAGTTCTTCTTCACTTTCTCACCCAAATGATTCTTCACCATCTATTGGCTCTTCAACTTCTCATTCTAATAACTCTTCACCTTCTATTGATAATTCTTCCCCACTGTCTTCTGTCACTGTTCCATTACCTTCTAATCTTCCTAGAAGATCTTCTAGAATAAAAAATATACCTGGTTACTTGTAGGATTTTCATTGCAATTTTTCTTCTACACACTTCAACAATCTCTTATTCATCAAGTTCTCCTTCATTTTTACCTTCATCTCCCAAATATGATATTTTCAATTTTTTTTTATCTTAAGCTAATATTTCTCCTTCACACAAATTGTTTGTCATGTCCATTTTTGCTGATACTGAACCTAAATTCTATCATCAACCTGTCAAAGACTCTCATTGGAGAGATGCAATGTCAATTGAGATTACAGCTTTGGGAATTAATAATACATGGACTGTTACTTTTTGACCTCCTAGTAAGAGGCCTATTCGTTGTAAATGGATGTATAAGATCAAATATTGTTCTGATGGTTCAACTGAAAGATATAAGACAATATTAGTTGCCAAGGGTTATACTCAAATTGAAGGCTTGGATTATTCTGAAACCTTTTCACCTGTTGCTAAAATGGCTACTGTTATAACTTTTTTGGCCATTGCTGCTGTGAAAGGTTGGCATCTTACACAACTTGATGTGAATAATGCTTTTCTGCATGAGGATTTATTTGAAGAAGTATACATGGTTTTACCTCCTGGTTTCCAGAAAAAAGGGGGGTCTCAAGTTTGCAAATTGAATAAATCACTCTATGGCTTGAAACAAGCCTCACGACAGTGGTTCTCCAAGTTTTCAACTTCTATACTCAGTATGGGTTTTCAGCAATCCAAATCTGATTATTCCCTTTTACTAAGACTAAATGTTCCTGTTTATTGCCCTTTTTGTCTATATAGATGATATTCTCATTGCTAGTAATGATATTTCCTTGGTTGATAAGAAGTTTAAGCTTAAGGACCTGGGTAACTTCAAATATTTCCTTGGTTTGGAAGTGGCTCAGTCTCTTACTAGTATTTCTCGATGTCAAAGAAAATATTCTTTGGATATTCTTCAAGATGCTGGTTTACTTGCTTCTAAATCAGTTGCTTTTCCATGGAACAAAACAATAAGTTGAGTAAGGATGTAGGAGACTTGTTGCCGGACCCAACAATTTACAAAAAACTTGTAGGTTGACTTCTTTACCTCACATTAACTCGGCCAAACTTAAGTTACTCTGTCAATAGACTTAGTCAATACATGGCTCAGCCTAGGCAGCCTCATTTACAAGCAGCCTACCAAATTTTACAAAACATCAAAGACACTCCTGACCATGGTCTTTTCTTTCTTGCTACAAATACACTGTCCCTCAAAGCCTTTGCTGATTTTGACTGGGCTTCTTGTCCTGACAGTAGAAGATCTACAAGTGGTTATTGAGTTTTCCATGGGGATTTTTTGGTTTTATGGAAGACAAAAAAACATACCACTTTTTCTAGGTCTTCTATAGAGGCTGAATATAGATCCATGGCTTCTACCACTTGTGAAAACATTTGTTTTTTCACTCTCTTGTCTAACTTTGGTATTTCACATCCTCATAGTGCTCAAATTTTTGTGTGATAGTCAGTCTGCTCTATACATTGCTACTTATTGAGTCTTCCATGAAAGAACAAAGCACACTGAGCTGGATTGTCACTTCATTCGGGAGAAAATTCAATAGGGGTGGGCAGCGGGGCCTCACATCACGCTACCCCGCCCTCGTCCGCCCCACCCCCACATGGCGGGGCCGGCAACCCCACTCCGCCATGCTGGGGCAGGACCCCCCGCCCGCATCTAGGGTCCATAGCAGGGGCGAGTGGTGGGTGGTGGGGAGGGCCAAACCTCGTCCCGCATTTCCCCCGCCCTGCATTTCCCATGCTTACATTTATATATATATATATTATATACATATATATAAACATAAATATATATTACAATTTGTTAGATTTGTTTATAAAATATGTATTGAAAAATTTAAAAACTACATAGTTTAAAAATAATACACTACAATTTACACAAAATATGCACTAGCAAATTTAAAAATTATATAGTTTTTAAATTATAGTCATATGTAAAAAATTTAAAATTATAATTTGGGTCTAAAAATGTACTTTTAATTAGTTTGGCGCTTAGAAATAATTTTTAAATTAAATAAAATTTAGTGTTTTTTTTAAGTAGAAGGAAGCGAGGGGAATCCGCCTCGCACCCCTCCCTCGCATCCTAGGGTAGGGGGATGATCCTAGGGTAGGGGGACGGGGGTGAAAACCCAACCCCCTGCCCCATGCGGGGCAGGGTGAGGGGAAGGGTGCCCCCGCCCCGTTGGGGACGGGTAGCACCCCTTAAATTCAAGCTGTGATTGTCAAGACTTTCCACCTAGCTTTCAGTCATGAACTTGCTGATGTGTTAACTAAGCCTATTGGTTTTCAACAATTTTATCATTTAGTTTCCAAGATGGGAGTTCATTCTATATACACTCCATCATGAAGGGAGTATCAGGAATTAGACTTATTATTTTTCATCTTTTTATTGTTGTATCTTTTATTCACTTTGTGGTATTCTTTTATTTACTTTATTTCTTTTGTATCACATGCTAGTCACATGTTACTTTTATTTCCTCATGTATTCCTATAAATAGGACTACTCTACACGGATGTAAATACTTTACATTTTATTTTCTTCACTTCAAATCCAGAAGTTTCTTCCTCTCTCTCGACCTTTGGTCTGCTAGGGTTTTCACCCTTTCCCGTGCTCTGCTAGGGTTTACTTTACAAGATGCTTATGTTTTTATTATTATTGGGATTGTAATTATGGACTTATGCTCATATTTATTATTATTGAGTTTGTAATATTGGTTTTATTATAGGTTAAAATCCAAAAAATATTGATATTTTTTGTTAATAGGTAGTTTTAAAGTTTTTTAAGTATTGTGGCTAATAATAAATAAATATTTTATCTTTTATGTAAAATTATGTTAATTATGTTAAATAGGTTAGTTCAAGCCATTTACATGAAATGGATTGAAATGAGTCGTGTCTTATTGATCTATTTATAATTAATTATTAAATGACTCAAACTATATGATATGATCAACCCGTTATTTAAATGAGTCATGATAGGGTTGGAATGTTTGATTCAATTAGTTTAATAAATAATGTTTGGGTTGACCCATATAATTTAATATCTATGACTTGATACGACAACAACATGATCCATCCACACAAATTGCCCCCCAAAATTGTGCATCTTTAATTTTCTGAATTACTAATCATGACACATGTTTGCATTAATTAATTTAACGCATAAGGAACTTCCATTTTATTTGATTAAACTTACATCGGCTAGTTTATTGTAATCACCTTTTTCGAGATGTATGGTTTTAAAATTAAGGTAACTAGCCGACGTAAGTTTAATCAAAGAGTACCGATAGGGATCAGCCACTATAGCGGTGTGCATTTTTGCACACCCTACGTGGCAATCGGTTTTTTTTTTTTTTTTTGCGAAACGCACCGTTTTTGGTAGTGTTTTCATATTTTCTTCCCAATTCGAATTCGAGCCCCCCACGTCTAATTCGAGCCCGCGTCGAGAGCCTGCCAAATCTCCTCCCCGCCCGCGTCGCTCCTCCCTGCCGCTTTGAATCTCCTCCCCACCACAACCGGCGACGCCGTCTCTCTTCCAAGCGACACCGGCGACGCCGTCTCTCTCCTAGTATTTTGGTCATCGTCCCAGGTCCCCAAGTGTGTTTCAGCCCGCGTCGAATCTCCTTCCCGCCACTTTGAATCTCCTCCTCACCGCCACTTGCTTTCTTTGATGCTCACTTCAGAAAAAAGTGATTTTTTTTATCGTTTTTTTTATATTAATTTGCTTTCTGATACTTTGGAATTATATCTGGGCTATGTATCATTATTGCTTTCGTTTTATGTTCTTCTCCTCACAGATCCAGTTGACGCAGAGTGATAGTGAGAGTGGCACGATTTGGTGGCTTTTAATTGTCGAAGAACCCCAAAAGTTAAGGAGATTGAAGACAATTTGAGGTAAAAGAAAAATAAAAATAAAACGCTGTGGGGTTTTTCCATTTCGAGTAAATTTAACTGCACTCAATGGAATACATCTGCAGATAGATACTTCTATCTTCTCTTGAAAGGAAAGTCTCTGTGTGTTTGTGTGTGTGACCAGGAAGGTCCATTTCTAGGGAGAAAAATGGGAATACAGCCCAGAGTCCAACCTTTCCCCACATAAAGTTGTAGCTTTAATTTTTACTTTCCACAAAACGCCACATAAAACACTATAGTATTAGCACTAACTATCTAGTATGATATTGGTTGTACTAAATATGTTAAAGGGGCTAGTTTGGTATTTGATGAAATAATCTGCCAAAGACTTTGTAATTTGACGGCTAGCCGTTAGAAGTAACTTCTTTCGTTTTCATCGACAATACCTTGAGTAATCAATTCCAAATAATGTTAATTTTTTGGAATGCTTTCCTTGGAAAATAATGTTAATGTTGATGAATGCAGGAATGATATAGTGTCCCCTTATGCTTAACTTAACTATTTTTTTTTATTTTTTTTACTTTTCAGATTCTTTTTTCTTTTTATTTTTTTTACTGTTATCAATTATGAGACTTTAATGTTCATTTTTCTTCTTTTGTCATCATGTGCTTCCCTTTTAAAGTCTCGGAAGATATTCATAGAATTAGTGTGTTGGGGGAAGAGGAAGATGGAATGGCACCCAGGCCTTCGACTTCGAATTCACAATCATTAATGACGCCTCAAAATACATTTGGAGATCCAAAAGATTACCATGTGAGTGTGCATGTTGATGTCTTTTATTTTTTGAAAAAGTGTGTTTGATGTACTCATTAATCTAATTACTTGCATAATTGCAGCATAATTTTGATGTAAATATGCCCTACCCTCCACCGCCGAGTAATCCGGAGAACTTTAGGCAAGAATTTTCTGAATTTCCACAATTTGAAGAAAATGTTGGAAGTACATTTTCTGATATTGCTGAGGGTATTACACTTTTTGTTTCTTTCACTTTAATGCCGCTAATATTGAATTGATGCTAATTCATCCCTATGTTTCTATGTTTAGAAATGTTATTTGACATGGATGAAGATTTAGAGGGTACCACTGTTGTTCTGGAAGATGAGATGCGGGTTGAAGCACCAAGACCCGGTATGGAATTTAAGAGTGACAATGAGCTTACGGCCTACTATAAGCAATATGCCAAACAAGAGGGATTTGGTGTAAGGACACAGAGGACTAAGAGAGATGATGATGGAAGGCCTATGTATGTGACTATTGGTTGTGCTCGTGGCGGAAAATACGTATCTAAGAACATTAATATCTCGAAGCCACGTGCAACAACTAAAACGGATTGTAAAGCGAAGGTAAATGCGACGTTGAACAAGAATGAGAAATGGGTTATCACCACAGTTGAAAATGTGCACAACCACATTACTGTCAGCCCCAAGAAGACAAGACTTTTGCGATCTCACAAGCGCCTAGATGACTACAGTCAAAGGATCCTCGACCTCAATGATAGAGCCGGTATTCGAATGAACAAGAATTATTTTTCTCTTGTCGTTGACGCGGGGAGTTTTGAGAATCTAGAATTTCAAGAGAGAGATTGTCGTAATTTCATTGACAAGGCTAGACACTTAAGATTGGGTAAAGGAGGTGGCGAAACCCTTAATGAGTATTTCCAAAGAATGAGATATCAGAATGATGGTTTCGTTTCTTCCATGGACGTCGATGATGAGGGAAGGTTACGGAATATGTTTTGGGCTGATGCACGGAGTCGAGCGGCCTATGAGTATTTCGGAGACGTTGTAACCTTCGATACAACGTACCTAACAAACCGGTACGGGATGCCTTTCGCTCCATTTGTTGGTGTTAACCATCATGGGCAGTCCATACTACTAGGGGCGAGGTTGCTGTCAAGCGAGGACACGCATTCCTTTGTTTGGTTGTTCCGCATGTGGTTGGCTTGCATGAATGGTCGAGCGCCTAAAGCCATCATAACCGACCAAGACCGAGCAATGAAGAAAGCAATTTCGATTGTATTTCCGGAAACCCGCCATAGATATTGTCTATGGCAGATAATGCGCAAACTTCCAGAGAAGTTAGGATCTCACTCCCATTTCAGCACAGGGTTGAAGACCTCCATTCAGGCTGCATTGTATGATTCACAGACCTGCACGGAATTTGAGGAGAGGTGGGGTCAACTTCTTGACAAGTATGATCTTAGAGGCAATAATTGGCTCGAGTCCTTATATGAGGAAAGGACTTTTTGGGTTCCGGTTTACTTGAAGGATGTATTTTGGGCTGGTATGAGCACGACACAACGGTCAGAAAGCATGAATGCTTTTTTCGACGGGTATGTCCATTCGGGTACTACCTTGAAGGAATTCGTGGACCAATTTGATAATGCTCTAAGAAAGAAGGTGGAGGTAGAGACAACGGCTGATTTCCACTCCAGTAACCAAACGATCCCCTGCGTTTCCCCTTTCAACTTTGAGAAGCAGTTTCAGAATGTATACACAAATGCAAAGTTTAAAGAGTTCCAAAATGAATTGATTGGCCTAATGTGTTGTAATTGCACAATGGTAAGCAAGCAAGGGTGCATTTCTACCTTTGATGTCTTGGATGAAATCTCTATTGATGACTGCAACAAAATAGTCCACTACACACTTTATTATAATGAAGAGGAGTGCGAGTTAAAATGCACGTGTGCATTGTTTGAGACAAGGGGAATTTTATGTAGGCATGCACTTAAAGTTTTTCAGTTGTCCCGAATTAATGTGCTGCCAGATAAATATGTCTTGGATCGCTGGAGGAAGGACGAGAAGAGGAGATACACATTGATCAAAAGTAGTTATGATGACTTGCGGGCCAGTGGAGATGCACGGAGGTATGAGATGGTGGTTAAAAGATGCATGAAATTGGCAACTAAAATATCCCCAAGTGATGAGCGTGTCAATGCATTTCTGCATTATGTCGATGACTTTGATTCAAAATGTGATGATGCAACATTTGGGTCGAGATTCGAGTCAACGAATGTTGGACCTAACGTAGTCACAGATAAGGGTAAAAAGATATTAAGCCCCCACGTGGTTCGAGGGAAAGGGAGATCTCCAAGTAAGAGAAAGGTTCCGCCCGTGGAGAAGATGGCAAGAAAGAGAAAGGTAGTGCACTTTCCAAGTTTCAGTTACTAGTTATTATTCTTTTTCTAATCTATGTCTATTTTTTGTTTTTTAACTTAGGCTTGCAGGAAAATATTGGATGATGAAACACAATTGGGTGACACCCTGGGATCTCAACACCACCAATTTGATGATGGGGTTGGTGTTGGGACACAAAATAGCATTGTCACACAATCGATGCCATCAGAAAATCAGGAGGTCTTCAGCTATTGGTTAAATGTGTCTTTGAGTATATATTTTTTCGATTAAAGATTGATTGCATAATTAAAAGTTTGTTTACATTATAGTTGTTTTCTTTCAGATGTGCCGCCATAATTGAGTTGCTGTTTTTGTGTCTGTTGATGTGTTTCATTTTTGTTCCTCTTGGGGAGGGTTGTGTGTAGTTTGCCAATATGCTTCCGGTGTAATTTTTGTACCTCTTTGAGAGGATATGGGCTGGTATTCAAAATGTATTTGCTTACCTCTTGGTCTAGTTTTGGTGTACTTTGTAAATATGCCAAAGGTAAGGTTTTTTGTGGAGATGCAACGGCTTATTTTTTGTACCTCTTGGAGAGGTGGGGTGTTTTGGTGCCATGAGCCGACTACCTGCAGCTGGTTTTTGGTAGCATGATTGTGTTCGTTGGTTAACTGTTTCTTTTGGTTTGACCGGCAACATGCAAAGGTTTGCTTTCTTTCCATTCTCATTTCAAAATTTATTGTATGAATATTTGAGTGAAAATGGGTAAGGAAAGATTGGGCATCGATCCCATTTGTTGTGGCAATAACGAACGAGCTGCGTTTCTAGATATATTTTAAGTATATCTTATTTCATTCTTCAGAGTATGTGACTTTTCAGAAATTCTCACTTTTTATTTGGAATGTGTACTTCCTCTTATTCCCTTTCTTAGGTAATGGCCATATGTGCAGATTTTTATACTCGTCTTATCTTCCTTTATTAGGTAATGCATTCCAGGTTACAGTTTTTTCCTCCCCAAAGATTAATGCTATTACTTGAAAGTTGCCCAGATTATTTGACTTAATGATGTACACTGACTTGCGTGGTTTCCATGATTCTGTCCAGAGGTTGGCCTTGCTGGAACATCATATTCATTATTGCAGAGATTGGGGGCAGTATTGGTAAGATATATGCAAACTTATAAATTCAATAGTTTTAAGTTTAAATGATAGATCAAAAACAATGTAATTATTGACTATATTTTGTACTAGATTAGCGTGTTGGTATTCATATTTAGGTAATGCCTAGATGGATGTTCTCTCCTTTTAATCTACTTTTGAGATGGCAATTATGACGAAGAATTCGGCCATCAATTTGTAATCATTGAGTGCAAGATATTCCTAGTAAGTATCAGTGAAGTGAGAATTTTTGTTAAACGAGGTTTATCTCTGTGTACATTGTGTAGCAAAAGTTGCTGCAAGTGTGAATGGCATCTTTCTGTTCATGATTCCAGTTTTCAGTTTGTTTTATTTTGTTACTTGGGGTATTTAGAAGTGATTTTTCTATGTTGTTTATCTCTGTTCTTTTCAATTGCTGCCCAATGTTTGGTTTGACTACTTTCAAATTCCAGGGAGGACAAAGCACACTTGAAAATTGATGGAGCATGCTAGATAGATTTCTATATGTATTCATGTTTTACGAAGTTGGAGTTCAGTAGACACATTTTTATGCAAATCTAATTATTTAAGTTAACATTAAAAAAAATCAGTTAGAAGCCCAGAGTCAGTTTTTATGCAGAATGCATAAACATCATAGGTCAATCCTTACTCCAGCCATTGTACTGCTGAATTTGGTTAATTTCTGTTTACCATTGTTGTCATTTAGCCAAGTATTTTGTTACTGAGAAAAGAGAAATGTTTTCCTTTGAGGCTAATGCTTGATGTTGATATGTCAAAGGTCATGCTTGTTGCTTCTTTGAGCTTATGAGCCTTATAAGAGGTTCTGACTCTCTTTTATAAGATTTCGAGGTGTTTTTTTTATTATTTATTATTTTGTTTTTACGTTTTCTGCACAATATAGGGATATCTATGTGCAAGACCAACTTGAAAACTTTTTTTTTTACTACTTTTATGTCATTTGGTGGTGTCTAATCAGAGCATTTATATTCAACACAAATGCATATATGAGGTGATTATTTCCTCTCCAGGTTGTCAGTACTAATAATTAATAGTTGAATCAACTATAGTCACCAAAAACTGTAATTATAAATATATCTATGTAATTCTCAAATGCAAGATCACAAATATAACAGAAGTCGAAGCAGTTAATACTAAACTCATGAGGAGACTTTCAATAATATTATTAATGATATTATTGTAGGGTACAAATGCATGTATTATAATTCTGTAAGTACTAGTGGTATAACATAATATAGATCATATATTATTGCTTCATTAAGCAAGTTTTTGTATAGATTTGTTTGTTTATACTTTTTTGTGAAATTGTAGGAAATGCTGAGAGTATAAAAATAAGCAATGTTATTCTCGGTTAACAACTTCCTGACCCATGGAAGTTTGTGTAATTTTTGTACCTCTTGGAGAGGATGTTTTGGTAGCATTTTCTGATCACGTTATGATGGTATTCTTGTAAGTCCAACCTCTTTTTTCTGGTTTATCATTAGTCAAATGTTCCTCATTATGGCTTTCTCGTATGCTATAGTAGAGTTCGAGTTGCTTTCACAATGCTAAAGTTGTTTTTTTCCTCTCTTCAAATTTACTGCAGCATTCAAAAGGTGGTTGACAGATGAGGAAGAACAAAAGACCAGATTGGAATGGACGATAAGACCAGATTTTCATTTGCTATGTATTAATTAGTTCTTTTACAATTTTAATTTATACCTGTTGGAGACTAAGCAGTATAAGTTTATTTCATGTGAATGAGATGAGGGAATTTGGCAAGATGAGGCATCATTCTTGTATCATAATTTCTATGCAATTTTGCAACATAGATCCAATATACAATAAACATAATGTTACCAATATGAATATACAGATTTCATTGAAAAGTAAGGAAACCAGACTGCAGCTTAAGTTGTTTTCATTACACAACTTTTCATTTAAAGCTAATTACAAAGGTCACAACTTGAGAAGTACAATATCGTTGGCTAAGCATGCACTTATAATTAAGTCTTCATTTGCAAGTTCTTCTTGCTAGCTCGCTGCTGCTCAAACCCAGAAAATTAAGTACCAACAGGTCTGTTAAAGAAAGCATGGCTATTTGTCCCCGACATTGTCGACCCATAAACCTGTTAAAAACATTTGAATCATAAATGATCAAGCTAAAGGCTTCATAACTAACAGGAGCTTAATTTTAGGGGCACAGCTGCTAAGGCTAAATTGAATGCTATTGGGAGAGATGGCATGACAAAATGGCCTATCATAGAGAAAAGAAGATTCGAAAAAATTATTTCTACCACAAAACAGCTACAATTATCAGTGGATGATTTTAATCCAAATGTCTTCCCATTTACATTTCATTCTAACTTTAATCGGATGGACCTCTTGTGGTACATTATAATATCTCTGACAGAGGTCTTCCCATTTGAGCTTGTCTGATTATGATCGTGTCTAAAGGTTGTTAAATCAAATTCTACTTGTTGCCCAACTGTCAACTTGGGAAATTCTAAACTTGGCCTCCAGCCCAACTTAGAATGTGCATAGACATACTAAAAACAATTCAGCATTCTTTTAATTTTTGTTTCAAAAGAATTCGGCATTCTTTTAATTCTAAGTCATTTTAATAAGGATGAGTTTCCAAAATAATCTATCCAAAATAATCAACCAATAATCCCGTGAACTAAGAAAAAAAAAATTATCTGTTTCAAAACTCAGTTGCTGTTATTTAGATTAACATAGTGCAGGCAACAGATGGTCAAAGAATAAAGCAAAGAAAAAATTCCCCTGCATGAACTATACATGGCTAGCAAACAGAGAAATATAATGGGGAGAACTACAAACTACTACTATAACTGCTGTTATTAGCTATGAACTTAGAACCTACACATAAGGCCTCTTTCAGTTTCATTTCACTTTTAAATAAAAATCTACTAGTAAGTGAGTGCAAATGAGAGAAAACAAGAAGAAGAATGTTAATAAAGGAAAGTAGCAGAGAGTCACAGAGAACTTACTGAATAGAAGTTTGTCAAGGCTCTCATTGGAGACATACTCATAAACGTGTAGCTTCTCCACCATATGGACACAATACCCCAACAAATTCACAACATCCCGATGCTGAATGCGTGCCAACAACATAGCCTCATTTTTAAACACTTTCTCCCCTTGGGTTGAGCTGTGTCAGAGCTTTTTCACCGTGATCTCTCTCTCATCAATCAACTTCCCCTATTACCAAAAGAATCCCAAAACTTAAAAGAAGTTTCAATTGCCCTTTGAGGTTAGTAGGTTACTTTGATAACAAAGAAGCTCTCTCCCTTGGGATCCAAAGGTCTAGCCCAAAACATGAGAAAGCTTGGTAAATTATTATCATTTGGAATGTAAACTCAAGTGTGGAAAAATATGCTTCTACAAATTTAATAATTTAACACTATAGAAATACTACTCTCAGGCAAGTGGCTTAACTATTAAACATATACATATGATGTACATGATATCAATGATTCTATACTATCTTCTAAATTGGTAATATTCATGTGTATAATATTAGTGGTTGTATCTTATGTTCTAAATTATTCCCACAAATTTTCAGAAACCTCCTCTATTTTCTAAAATCTCATTTTTCCGTTGTATACCAATATGATTAAGTTGTTCCTAATTCACCGACCAAGTTAGTTTCATTCCTTGCCTCATTAATCTTTATCTCCTTCACTATTATTTCCCAAAAGACGTACTACTTTTTACGCACCCAGCACCTCCCAAAATGTAATTTGCAAAGATTATAGAGGATGAGGCATTTTCGTCCTCTCACGCTCTGTTCTATTTCAAAAAAAATGAGAAAATACCAGAAATTTGATAAAACAGGCACATCATTAATTCATTTCCCATTACATTAAAATCTGGATATTTATGTTTCCAGCAGGACGAGGGGGGAACATCTTAATCTTACATCTTAAACTTACATCTTAAACTTTCTCAGAAACCATACAGAGTTTAAAGTTTAAATTTCTTTGGAAACCCAAATTACAGCTGAATTTAATCATACCTTGTATACGGGTCCAAAGCCACCTTCGCCGAGCATGTGAGTTAGGTGAAAAGTCACCGCAAGCCAACTCTATAGAAGACCCAAGGTGATGGAATCAAGGCCACCTCATGGAGGAAACTGAGGGGGGAGATGCGGGGGTGGGGGAGAGGAACAAAAGAAACGGGGAGGGAGGAGAGGAGGGGGAGAGGATGGCAACGCAGGGGTGGGGGAGTGGATGTCGACGTGGGTGGTGGGGGTAGGGGCGACCGAGGGGGAGGAACAAAAGAAACGGAGAGGGGAGGAGAGCTGGGGCGACGCGGGGGAAGAGAGTGAAAGTGTTTTCAAATGTGAATTGAGTCTGAGGGAGGGAAACGCAATTATGAAATGGACACGTAAGGTGTGCGATCGGCTGATGCGAAACAGTGGCTGATGCCAAAAATTATTCATTAATTTAGCCTTGGCTCATCTTGTTTTTTTCTCAATCAAGATTTTCGGATTGGATTCTCTTTACTGTTCATTTATCTATTCAGTTCCACTTTGTTCTTGAGTACCCATGTTAAGAAACTCAGATTTGAGTTTGTTTACTCTCAATGTTGATTTTCATTTTACTCGTTTAGTAACCCCGTCCACCTCCTATCCGCGTTCTATCTGTTTGACAAAAAGATTCTGGGTCATTCCATTTGTTTTTAGTAATACTGTATAAATAGAGAAAATATAAATAGTATTTTACTGTGCATAACACACTCTGTACACTAAATGTATTGGATGAAAAAAAAAAAAAAATCACAGCACTGATGTGCTGCGGCTATAGGCTGATGCCCAGAAGAACTCGTATAAATATTTTACATTCGTTTTAAAAAAAATAGAATCTTTTATTAAAAAATTATACGCGTTCTTATACGGCACTTGCGCCACTCAACTATCATTTCTTTTATTTATATTCGGAAGACAAATAGAGGAATCGGGCGGTCTAGTTCGTGTTTTGGGAGGAACAATGGCAGCGAGAATTTTCGCTGATTTTTTTTTTTTTTTTCCTTTCTTCTAATCTGCTGTTGCAGTGCTATGATTACTATCATGTTTTTGTCAAGAGTTTTTGGGAGAACGCCATTTGCTGCAGCTAAATCCGAAGTATCTGCTGCGACAGCTGCTTCTGCAGCGAGAAACCCTCTGAAAGAGTTCTTTGAGGCAGATAGAAGCACAGATGATGACAAACAGGTTGTCTATTGTACAGTCCTTTCATTTTCCTTGATTCTGCTTATTCATTGGCTTTACTACTTGTGATAATTTATTTTTCATGGGCTCATGGCCCTATGCTATAAGATATATCCGGGTTGTCTTCTTCTTCTTTTATTTTTTTCTATTTTCTATTTTTGATAGGTATATAAAAAATTTATACATGAATGATAAATAGGGTTAACCCAAGTACACCGACGCAAATAAGAAAAAGCACCTTGCTAAGTATTAGAAAGAGATACAGTTACAAGGAAATCCTGTCGACATAGCCCATTGGAATCTATAACCATTGCCCATAAAAACAAAGTATTGGTGAAGAGACTTCTAAGTTCATCTAGAGACTGTTCTCAATCTTTGAAATTCTTATCATTCCTTTCCCTCCAAATACACCACCCTAAGCATATAGGGACCATCTTCCACACTTCTGTGACTTGAGGATTGACATAAAAACCTCTCAAGTTTGCAGGAAGATTAACCACCCTTTTGGGCATTACCCATACTAATCCAACTCTCCCGAAGAAATCATTCCACAAGGCACTTGCAATCTCTCAGTGAAGTAGCAAACGATCGACTGTTTTTACAATTTTTTGCACATTCAACGCCAATACAATTTAATGACCTGGCGTTTCCTTAAGTTGTCCATGCTTAAGATCTTCCCTAAAGAAGCTGTCTATGCAAACTGAAAAAAAGCCTTGAGTGATATCTTACTACTCCAAATGGTCCTCCAAGGGAAGGAAATACCATTTTGAGAGGTGATGACCTCATAGAATGAACGTACCGAGAATTTTCCTCTCTTGGAAGGACTCCAGAACATCTTGTCTGCCTCTTCTGTTCTTGCGGCCATAGACTACAACGTAACAACAGGTTAAAGAATTCTGTAAGGGAACCAACCTCCCAATCATGGGCTGCCCTAAGAAAGTTGACATTCCATTGAAGAGCACCACCAGAGACAATCAATACATCAGCAGCCACTGAAGCCTCTTGCTTGTACGCAAACCTATATACTGTAGGGAAGGCTTCTTTGATGGCCATATCACCGCACCATAAGGCATGTCAAAAGCAAATCCTGGAACCATTACCCACCTCAAATCTTATGTGTCTAGAGAAACCCCCCATCCTCGTCTAATAAATTTCCGCAACTCCACTTCATATGACCCTTGTACTTTCTTAAAACACCAGCCCCCCCTCCCAAGCGCTACTATACTTGGAATCAATGAGCTCAAAGAAATACCTCAGGAGCATTTTTCTATAGGTTTATAAAATGATTTAAAGTTAGTATTTTGAAGTTATTTCATTTTTTTGAAGATAAATCTGATGTAGTCTGAAGTCATTTTGCACTTGAGGTTATCATTCTATAACAATTCCAAGTCTGGTTCTTGTGTATTTTCCTTATGATATATATTGAAATAGTTTCCAAATGATGATTTAATGCTGTCAGGTCTATGTTGGAAGGTTTCCAAACTACGACTGAAGTCATGGGATGATCTTCATAAGCTATGGTATGTTTTATTAAAGGAGAAAAACATGCTGATGACTCAATGCCAGATGAGGTCCTTCGGGATAGGTATGAGAGCTGCTTTGCTTCACTCACAGAATCTAGGGTTTCCTAATCCGGAGTGGTTCCCAAGGTATAACTCCATTACTTTGTTTCTACCTAGATACGTGTGCAATTCTTGTCATGTCTTGCTCCTCAAATGCTTGGCTAACTGTGCAAGGTTTTAGGATATTTTAGGATAATTTAGATGATTGCCCATCTTTCCAAACCCGTTACATCACTACAACTTGCACTGCTAGCATGGCAATTCTTTAAAAACGATCTTATGATACTCTTCCCAGAGGTAAATAGAACTTTGGTGTCATACAAAAGGGAAAACTGGTGTTAAAAGTTCTGCACCAGTGCTCAATATTCTTCTTTTCTTGGTTCCCACGTAAGTGCTCTGATGAAAGAATGAGATTCGTTTATTTATTTCTCAAAATAACCTTAATGAACAGGACATGACCTATAAGAGATCCTGATTAAACTCAGTTTCTTTGGAGATTGAAATTTGGTGATTCGATGGTTTCTTATAGGGGTGGCAATATGTGACACGACCTATGAACCCAACACAAACACGACACGAAATTAGCAGGTTTGGATTTGATGTTAACGGGTTCGGATCAAAACGGGTTAACCCGTTAAGACACGAATTATTAACAAGTCAATAACGGGTCAACCTGCTTAATACAAAATCAACCCATTTTGACCTGTTTAGAATTTATTTCAAAATTAAAATTTAATTATTGTTAAGTTGTAATATTGGTATTTCTTAGTATACTTATGTTTTTTATTGTAATTTTAGACCTATGCTTATATCTGTTATTGTATGGTTTGTAATATTGGTTTTATTATATATTAAAATTTGAAAAATATTGATATATATTTTTTAAGATATTGTGGTTATTAATAAATATAGATTTTAACTTTTATATGAAATTACCTTAATCCGGTCAAATGAATTATGCGTTGTAGTTCAACTCATTTACATGAAACAAAAAGGTTCAAAGGAGTCTTGTCGTGTTAACATATTTCTAATTAATTATTAAATGGGTCAAAATGGGTGACACGACACGACCCGTTATCTAAATGGGTTGGGTTAGAGTTTGGAAGTTTGACATGTTTAGCTTAATGGGTTGGGTTCGGGTTGACCTATATGGTCAAATGTTCATGACTTGAGAACACGACCCGAAAACACGATTTGCCATCCCTAGTTTCTTATTAATTTTATTTTTCTTTTATTTTTCATCTTTTTTCTACACTCGAAGTGAATGCATTACATTCATTATTGGACTGGGAAGGTGCCTACATAGTGAAGAGGACCATTTCCCGGGGGATCTTCATATCCTCTTTACTAAACATTGCTGATGTCAATAGCTGAAGTTGCCCACAACCCTCTTGCTCTATGCTTTGGATTGTTTTGCCTAAATGTGTTGAGAAGTGAATCCTGGCATTGCACACTGCAGTCCATGCTTGGTGTGGAGATCATCTAAAGTATATAATAGAATAGGACAACTGCCAATTGTTTTTTTCACCGATCAACAACAAAAAAAAAAAGAATGGTACAACTGCCAATTTTTATTCATTCTCACAAGTTATCTATAAAGAGAAGGTTCTGTATATACAGAAGAGTAATGTATTCAATCACTTTCAGTGTGAAAGTAACAAAATGGAACTTGGAAGAGATTATGCTTTCCTACGGCGAATTACATAGTTGATGCCCGTGGCCACTGCAACTTACAACTTTGGGTTCTGTACTTTGGTATCCAACTCGAGAAGGTTCACAGACGATCTTGGCTTTACATTTGGCATTAAAAATTTAGTGTGGAAACAGTAAAAAATGTGTACAAAAACCAACCTCTGTTTTGCCTCACTTAGTTCCAAGTCGTTTAAAACTAGTACCAACTTATTTTTTACGGATGTTTACTTATATTAAAAAACAAAATTTAAAACTAGTACCAACAATCTTTTTAGGGATCCAATTCCATTTCCTTGTAAGCTAAGAAGGTTAGTGGCTATCTCTACTGTTTCCATCCAGCATTTTGTGCGCCCATCTGGATATGGTAAAATCCATTCTGGACCCATCTACTGCCAGCCTTATCCCTCTCACCCTATTATCTTGGCCTTGCCATTTCTCCTACTTTGATTTGTGGCATGTGTTTGGCCATTGACTCTGCTTATTTTTTCCTTGTGAGTCCTCGCACAGGAAACCAAGATTCAAATGGCCCAGCATGCCAACTTTGATTCTGTTGGCTTTGTATTGTGCAAATAAAAGTTGACTTTTCATGGTTAGAGCTGTAATTTAATAACATTCATTTTTTTTTTTTCTTATAAAATTAAATTATTTTTCATGCAGTTTCTCCTCCCAAAGATAGCCTCAGCGATGTGAGATGAAGGTGAACTGTTTAAAACTGATTCGCAAATGGTTTTCCCTTAGCTTAAATATGCATTTATAAATGGATGTGTTGAAAGCAAGTTCATGCCTTCTATGAGATATGGTGCTTTTGCATATGTTAGGCATTTTGTTCAACAGGATTTACGAAGACCTTCAGAAAATATCGATTGAATTGTTTAAGTGTCAGGTAATTGTTTGGTGTTGCTTAGTGCTTCTTGAGTAGATCGCTTACTCTAAGAATGAAATTTTTTCCTGTAGGTTACGAACAATTTGCCATCATTCAAGAATGCTTTCTGACTTGATTCTCTGGACTTACATGGTGGGGTAGAATGTTCTGTGTTAGAATGGAACGAGCTGTAGCTCTGCAGATTTTAGAGGGCACCCTTAATTTCATAGGTGCCAGCGATTGGGAAACATTTGACTCATTAGCGCACTATTACGTTAACAAAGAACTTGGTCTTTAAGTAGTTTTATGTTCTGTTACTCATAACAAATAAAAGTACTTTTACAATCTATCAAGCTGATGATAGAGGCAATAACTCTTTCCAACCATTGTTCTTTTAGAGAATCCTCTTTTCTTTTCAGAACTCAACTGCAGAAGTCTTTCCGTGGTGAAGTGCAACCCCTCTGTTTGTCGGTAAGACTGATGTTTTACTACATTGGATACATTTTACTGATGTTTCCATTTGTCAGTAAGACTGAGTACAAGAACAAGGAGTTTGGGAATATCATAACTATATAGGCTTTAAATTTGTTGTGACAAGGGCACTTCTGTTCCTTTTTTTCCCCTATCTTCCTGGAAACACAATTGACAATTGATATTGTGGCGATTCTTGGTTGTTGATCAAATATAAAATTCAGAAGAGGAAGTCAATTGGTGGTATCAAGCAAGTACTCACTGAAAGAGCAATTGAAGAACCAGATCCCAGGAGATCTGCTGAGATGAAGAGGATGATAAATGCTCTGTGATGATTTCCAGCTTGTGATGTTCTAAAAATACTGTATTGGTTATGCTGGTGGAATGCAATGCGACATTGTTTTTCTGTGCAGCTTCTTTTCACTCACTGATATCACCTTTAAGGAGTAAATGGACAAACTTCAATCAACATGTGAATTTAAATACTACTTGGTTCTTCTTGTGCTGATTATTGAGCGCACGATCAACACATCTTGTAGTTGGTGGCTAATGGAACAGTAGAGCATCGATACGTGTTCTGTTGGGGTCAATGTTATTTGATTCTACTACTTTTCGTCTCTCTTGCTTTCATTTTGAACTTTCTTCTTTGGTGGCCCTAAATGGTGTGCAATATATATGTATGTATGTATAGATGGACACGTGTATAGATGAATCAACTTTTTTTTTTTTTTTCATGCTTCAAATGTGCAAGATCAGGAATGTACAACATGAATATTTAATTAAATGTGATGGAGTGTACAGTCAAAGTTCGAACTCAGGATTTCTGCTCTGATATCATGTGAAATCGTCACTTATTCCAAAAAGTTAAGCTAATAGGAATATGTAAATTTTTATTATTTATTTTATATTTTAATAGTATAAGCTTCATTCGACTTGACTTGTAATAAAAATATAAATATATATTACCACACATATTTTGTCTTAATTCTTTTAGATACAAGTAAAATTAGTACCTTACTTGAGTCCTAAAATTTATAGGAGTCTAGCTCGTTAATGTTCAACTTAGGTGCCATATGTATGTCGAGTTTAGTTCAAATTATTGTAAATCAACTAAATAGATTTTATTATGGAAGTGTTTCCATGATGCAAACCTAATGGAGCTTTGTAAGCTACCTTATATATATTTACATGAAGAGAACCTCCTAAAAACCAATACAAAACGGAACGTTGGAGGAGTAATACATGGTCATTATATATATAAAAAATTTTATTCTTTTTTTTTGTAGATATAAATAGACAGATTTACTTCTTTTCAGCAATCGACGATTGACATGCGCCCCACCACAACATCCACATGTAGCCGATCTACCAATAATTAAGAAGAGCCACGATTCAACCAGCACACAAAGCTAACAAATGCTTATTTGGCCTCTATCTACGGAGTTTGGTTGTGTTTGTGGCGGTTCAGTTTAATGACTCGACCCGACCCAATAAGGATCCTCTGCGATTTTTTAGCGGATCTTCAATGAGGCATTGGCTATGGAGTGGAGGCTTGAGCTGACTCGATCCGCTGAGTAGGATTTACTATATATTATATTATTCTCTTGTAC